>NC_088688.1:101799718-101954718 GCF_028017835.1 Emys orbicularis | reverse complement strand
TCATTGGGCCAGGGCAGAGAATGAGAGTGACTCTCTAGCTGGTGGCTAGGGAACATTCCTACAGTGTAGAAGAGTCAAGTTCAAGTCACTTCTCCACAGCAAGTAAAGGGGATAATTAAACCTGGGTCTCCTACAAACCAAGTGCATGCCCTAACTGCTGGGCTAAAGGTTATAAGGAGACCATATTCTCCTACTCTGGCTATTTTGGGTATCTAGCCCTTTAAAAGTGCCCCAAACAAATGTTGTGGAGCGAACAACATATTTCATATGATCCAATATATTTGATTTACTGGAAATTTTCATGATTTTCAGATCTGGTGTGACTCAATGGATTTTTTTTCTTCCAATTTTTCGGAACGGCCAGTAAACAGAAATAATCAGTTATTCATGCTACTTATAACTTGATATCTAATTTAACAGGCTTTTGTACATAGTACAAAAATTAGAAAGCACCCAAGTTGTAGCTCACATTAAACTTGAAATTTAGAGAAATAAGATGTTGGGCTGCTATTATTATTATTTAATTGTAATAGACATGTGGCTAATGTCCCAGCCATGGATCCGAGTTCCATTGTGCTAAGCATTGTGCAACCCCATAACAAAAAGAGACTAAGTTCTTTAGGTCAGGGACTAAGTAGGGTTCCACAGGGCTGCAGAGAGAAAAGGTAGCTTAGAAGCTGGGCCATAGAACTTATAATCAGGAGATCCTGGTGTAATGGGTGACATTGACTTTAGAGCAGAGAGCCTGCACAAGGCCCAGGTGTCTCATCTGGAAGCGATGCACACAGCCTGCTAGTCTGGTGAGGCTAACTCTTTTCTTGCATGCTGTAGAGTTGCTCCACAGATGCTGAGTTTGGCTGTCCCCTTACTCTTAGGGTGGAAATGATGGGATCCACCTAGCCGCCCATACCACTCCCCCAATCCCTTCTCCCCCTGAGCTGAACAGGGGGTTCCCTGTAGTGGTGTACTCCATAAGATGTAGGATATCTCTATGCATGAGGCAATCTGCACCATGGAGATTTGTCCCTTTTTGTGGGGCTTGGGTAGTGTCTAAGGCCTTGTATATGTCTTCTGAAGTAAGTTCAATTTCATCCTAATGTTTGTAAAGTTCCTTGATTAGAAAGTGTTACAGATGTGCAAAATAGTACGTGTTGATGCACTCATGGAATTAAAATCTGAATGCAAGAACTTTCCCATGCCTCACTCATTCCCTTCCTCGGTCTTAAAAAGTGAAACCAGGAGAAAACCAAAAAGCTTGTAACTAACGAAGTTGTGACAATTCTTTACCATATTATTTTATTTGTATGTTCTATACCTGCCCCCTATCTTTATCTATTTTGTCTTTTAGATTATAAACTCGCAGGGGTGTGGGGTTGTCGCTATCTCTGTAGAGCAGAGGTTCTCAAACTCTGGTCCATGGACTACCATTGGTTCGCGAGCTCCATTCAGGTGGTCCGTGGATAGTTCCCCTAAGGTGCGCGCCTGGGCGGCCGCACACAAGAAAACAAAGGGCCACCCACCTAATTAGTGGAGCCACGCAGGTGATGGCCTTAGGGGGAATAGGGGTTAGGTGTGAGGTGGCAGAGGGGTGAGATGAGGGGGTGGAGGGAATTTGGGACATGCAGGGCTGCAGCAGCCAGAGAACGAGGCGACTTTCCCCCAGCTCCAGGGGTGTTGCTGCCAGGGAGAGATGGCCCTCCTTCCCATCCTCAGCTCTGTGGCCGTTGTGGTTGTGGAGAGACCCCCCTCCTTCCCAGCCTCAGCTCAGGGGCTGCTGCAGCAGGGAAGAGAGGGGGAGACCCCCATCCTTCCCAGCCCCAACTCGGTGGCTGCCGTGGATGGGGGGAGAGGGCACATCCATCGCATTAGAAAGGTAAGGCTACTGATATTAAAATGAGTTGTGTGCTTTTATTTGTAGAACAAAAAATGTTTATTATTAAGGTTTTTTTATATGGTGCTTTTATCCAAAGCACTTTACAGTAGTTACCTAATGGTACAAACAACATTTGGAAAGATCATTAAGTGGTCCATCGAGACCCTCAGCAATTTTCAAGTGGTCCGCGAAAAGAAAAGTGTGAGAACCACTGCTGTAGAGCATCCAGCACAATAGGGTGCTGATTTTGACTGGGTCCCTTGCACATTACCATAATATAAACATTTACTACTACTACTACTGATATAGCACTATGTGCTTATTTTTACTGGGAACCACACCCTACTGTTGTCTTATTTTGAGTTTATAAATCATCAGAGCCTTGTTTATTGGGCTGGAGTTTTTCCTCGTTCTGCCATACTTTGTGTTTAATTTCATGCATTAAAAGGTGCTGAAAGTTGTCAGAAGTAATAAGACTGTAGTCATGTTATCCTAGTGCCATTTACAAAGTCAAAGCTGTGTGCAAAGTGAATTTCTTTCCTCTGACAGGACCACACATCCATCTCTCCCCATCAGCTCATTGATGCAAAGAGACTGACAAATCAAGTTCCCATGTAATTACAGAAACTAAAATGTGCAACATAATCCAGACAATTATTTCTTTTTCTCTGTGTATTTTTTCCCTTTGTTTTCCCTCTCCACCCTGTTAGAAATCAAACCAGGTACTCTTCGTTTAGACATTCTGTTCAGTCATTGCACGAGCTCTGCATATGTTAAACTGCATTCAGATATGGACATGGGCTTCCCCTGTGATCTTGATGGCTAGAATCTCACATTTAAAAGAGAATTAGTCACACAAAGAGGAAAGAACTCACCATGGAAATAAAACAGCCAGTTGGTTTGCATGTTAGCGCTGTTAAAGTAGTAAAGCAAAGTTTTTAAAAAGGCAAAGTGAATATAAGAAATCAGGAACAGTAATTAGAAAGAAACAATTTCAAAGTGCGTAGAGGAACCAAACTAACTGACTACAGTATGTGAGCAGGAAAGGCAGCCCAGTAGCTATTCAATCCTCTTCCTTGACTTCTCTTTGCCCTCCTCTCTGATACCCTGGGTGAGAAACAATCTAATCTGGGGTTAAGAAAGGGTCATTTGGCTAATGTCCAGGTGTCCAGTTAACTAAACTACTAGGGCAGTAGGTTGACTCCTATTTTAAATTAGTGAGGTTTTTTGATGGTTGCTAACTTGGGAGTTAGAGGGTGTCAAGGTTCCTTCCCCACTCTGAACTCTAGGGTACAGATGTGGGGACCTGCATGAGAACCTCTAAGCTTAACTACCAGCTTAGATCTGGTTTTGCTGCCACCACCAAATTATGTATGAGTTATTTGGGAAACTCTGTCTACCTCCCCCCAAGAATATCTCCCTCCCAGTACTATAACCCTTCCCTGGGTAGCCTTGAGAGACTTCTCCATCAATTTCCTGGTGAACACTGATCCAAACCCTTGGATCTTAAAACAAGGAAAAATCAATCAGGTTCTTAAAAAGAAGGCTTTTAATTAAAGAAAGAAAAGTAAAGATCATCTTTGTAAAATCAGGATGGAAAATAACTTTACAGGGTAATCAGATTCAAAGAGCCCAGAGGAACCCCCTCTAGCCTTAGGCTCAAGTTACAGCAAACAGAGGTAAACCCTCTAGCAAAAGGAACATTTACAAGTTGAGAAAACAAAGATAAAACTAATACGCCTTACCTGGCTGTTACTTACAAGTTTGAAATATGAGAGACTTGTTCAGAAAGATTTGGAGAGCATAGATTGATGTCTGGCCCCTTTTAGTCCCAAGAGCGAACAACCCCCCAAACAAAGAGCACAAACAAAAGCCTTCCCCCCCACCAAGATTTGAAAGTATCTTGTCCCCTTATTGGTCCTTTGGGTCAGGTGTCAGCCAGGTTACCTGAGCTTCTTAACCCTTTACAGGTAAAAGGATTCTGGTGTCTCTGGCCAGGAGGGATTTTATAGTATTGTACACAGGCGGGCTGTTACCCTTCCCTTTATAGTTATGACAGAGGGGTGTGATGAAGTTTCACATTTTTCTAAGTGCTATTGGCCTCCTCCCCAGTCTAGTGAGCCCCCAGACATTTTATCTGTGATCTGTTCTCACCCGGAATGTTTTTTGTTTGGAGTTTCAAGTGATGGATGGATGTGGCATAAAAACACCTACAATATCACAGAAACAGACTGAACAAGAGAGGATTAGAAGCAACCAGCTGGCTGGAATTTAATTGGCAGAGTTCAGCCAATGTAAGTAAACTTGCCAAGATCTAGTCTTGTGTTAGGTCATCTGTTTCCTCCTAGCTAAACGTATCTTGGATATTTATAGTTGTAAATGAATTATTATTCCTTACAATCTTGCCATTTGTGGTATTTGAATGTAAGTCAGGAAGAAAAATAAGGAAAACTCTAATATATTTTTCCTTCTGTCTTCAGATGGAAAAAAAATTGGAAGGAAAACACTTTTTGTCTTTCCAGAAGAAAATGAAGTTTAACAGCCTGCCTATTTTTCAGTAAAAACAAAACACACACCCTTTAAAGAAACATATTTTATGTGGTTAAGTGCTAATGAGGTATTGTGCATTCTTAAATCGAGCTGTATAGTATGCATAAAAATAGGCCATGCTAGTGATGGAAAATCTAATGGGGGGAACTTGGTTGGCTTACCTGGGCTGAAGGGAAATTTATCTACGCACCACTCACTGCAGCCAGAGATGAGGGAACTTGTGGTACTTTGAACCTGCAGATTTAAACAATGTCAATAAGCAGTGAATGTTTGCTATTCTTATCTGAATGAAACATCTAAATCATTTGAGCTTTGCTCAGCTCTAGCTTCTATCTATTTTTTCTAAATATTAAGGACTAAAGGCCCTATCCAGCAGCAGTTCCTAAAGTCAGGTCATACTGAAGATAATGGGAGAACTCTCATTGACAATTTGGTCAGAACCTCATTGCGTAGGCTTTAGTTAAGGTGTTTTTTTAGAGTATGAAATTTCAATTAAGACTTGGCAACATGCAGGACTTAGTCCTGCAGCCCTTACTTATGTGAGTAATCTTTACTCATGCTCTACTTTATTAGCCCCCCAATCATCTCTCTCACATATTTACCCATTTGTTTCTTTGGGTGTCCTGTATACATGAGTGTGCCCCTCCTCTGATTACTGTGTGTTGCCATCTCATGGTGCTGATCTCCATAGTTGCACCTCTTTCTCTCCTTTGTAGTGTGAGTCACCCCCTAAATGCTACACAGAACATTGTTTTCCTCACTGTAGTTTACATAGACTAGCATCTATGTTGTTAAGCTGCAAAATGTGGTTTCTTATATACTGAGTTGTATAAAGTACAGAGCAACTTCCCACTTCAAATGCTTTGGACCAACCACAGAAGTTGTGTGAATATTACATGAAAGGCATAAATTAACCCCTTTTAAAAGGACAATTTCAAGGTATTTAAAATATTTTCAGTGATATTTTTCCAGATTTTTTTTATTAATCCTTTGGGAATCCTGAAACTAATGTTTCCTGGCTATTCCCCACCCCCCACACACATCCTTCCTGCCTCCCAATCCAGTCTGAAGACAAATTTATGACAGTAGGTTTTTTCTGAGTATTGAGATGGTGGTGGCGGTATTTTTCTTTCTTAACTTTCAGGGGGGGAAACACTTTAATTAGTAGATGGAGCTAATAAAAATCAAGAGAAAGTTAGGTCAAATATTTAGCCCACCAACATTATCTGTGTTCCCTTTAAGAGAAGCTGAACTTGCTACAGTCTAGAATAGTGAGTGACCAATACAAGTGAGCAGAGATCAAATAGAGAAAACTGAACCAGATATTCTTTTCAGTAAAGTATTCCTGTAAGGTACTTCTTTTACCTGTCTTGAAGAGGTTTCTCTTTCTTCTGATGATTTATTCTGGGTATCGTATGTGTGCACAAAGTTTCTGCATCAACAGCCAGAACAGTGGCCAAACTGCACCTCTATTGATTACTGTCCTCCTAGCCTCAGGAGAACCACTTGTCACCGTGTACAGACTATGATGTTTACTGCTGCAGTGGAAAAAAAAACCTTAGCTGTTGCAAAACATTTTCCAGTGATTTAAGGCTATAGCATTCTAGCAACTCACTGTTATAATGAGCTGTGGGGTTTTTCACTTGGAATTTTCAGGATATGCCCTTGAATTATTTATATCTAGAGCAGACACCTGCTTGTAACCATTTCCCATTTTGGCAGCCCTTTCAGTGACATTACAGCTGATGAAAACACTTGCCTCACTCTTAGGACAACCAATGCAATATGCAATGCCATTTCTGATCAATGAAGTCTGCTCCTTTAAATGGATAGACTTTTGGTCCTCACAGAGAGAGATGCTGTTCAGTTGTTCACACAAGTGCCTTTAATTCCAGTGCTGCTGTGCCCTAGTGTTCTCCTCAAAGACTGAAATTTCATGAACAAATGTGTGTGTGGAGGAAGAAAAACAAACAAAGCCAAACAACCCCCACCTCCCATACACACGATCAAAAGTACAGTTCTGTGCTGGCAAACAAACCATTCTGCCTTTTCCCTCCCCTCCCACCCCAACAAAAAGAAACATTACATGTTTGAGTAGATAACAAGAAGTACCATTAGGATACAGAAAATTGAAAACCTAGACTCCAATAAAATGCACACCCAGGGGAATTAGTAATGGCTTCTCCATGTTTTAGCAGAATACTTCCTTTTTATGCACCTAGCAAACAGTGTTCACAAACAACAGTGAAGAACAAAAGCTATGATTTATATTTATGGACAGGTATACATGCTCCCCTGACCTCCTGCTGCTTTTCTCGCCCTCAGCACCAGAAGCAATTTATGGAGACCAGCCTAAATAAACATTAAGGAGTCAAGGCCACAAACTGACAGCAAGGAAAATCAATGGCTCCAGAAACCAGCTAGTAGGATCAATAAAAGAGATTAGGCATCACAAGCTAGTGTGGGGGCACTTACAGGTAAATGTGGCTTACACTTCATCTGACAGGGTTCTCTCAGCATCAGGAAAAAAACTGTCATATAAACAGAAGCACACTGAGTAGCCAGTGCAAGATGCTCCTTAGCTGCAAATACTAACTGCTGACCTCTGAATGAAGGAGATATATACTGGGGCTGCAGGGAATTTCCAATTGCTTTTCCAGAGTCATCTCACACACCTGTGCATTTGCCCATAGGAATGGTTTCAGATGCTGGTTTTGCAGAGATCTCTGCTTTTTCTTTTGTTGTTGGTTTTTTGTGTGTGTCTTCCTGGATTTTTTTTCAAAGCCCTCCCTGACAATTCTCTCTCTATACATTCCTCTGTATAACCTGCTCAGGTGCATGTTACGGTGAGTCAGGAAACTTCGACTGAGTTCTGCTCAGCACTGCCACATTCTATCAGATTTAGCTGAGGGGTAGGAAATCTCCTGTACTGCAGGTTAGATGTAAACAGCACAACAACATCCCTCACCCTCAGTTTCCTTTTAGTTCATGCTGTACTAAGCACGCAGCTGTGCCAAAACAGCCCTGTCATTGTTATCCAGCCAGGTCTTAACTATATGTTGTACACAGGCTGGGCTGTCATCCTTTATCAAATCATGGATGGTCAATGTTTTATTAACCACGAACCTTCTATTCATCAACACGAATAGAAGATTGGGATCACGGTATGTCATGACTTTTCATCCTGAAACAAAACAGATGCGCAGAATCTGAGCTGGAGTGCCAGGCGGAGCGGGTTGGGGTGCATTGGAGCCCATTTTTATGCACCCCCCACAAATTGGCTGGGGCCACTGGCCCATTGCATCAGTGGATAATCTGCCACTGCCTACAGCAGTATTGTTCAACCCATGTGGGATGGGATGTAGAAGCTGCAGATGGTGACTCAAATAAGGACCTCCAAGTAAACATCATCCAAATCCACTCACCTGCCCCTTAGTAGAAAAAAAACCCACCACCACCACCAATCCCTCACTTTAAAAGTCCTAGAGCTCACAACCCAACCCTAGAAACGGAATGGTATGGGAGAGAAACAAGTCTTTACAGGGCAACACGAACACATTAAACATCATCTACAACCAATAGGCCTCCAATGCAGATCAGAGCGTACTGGCTATCAAGGAGATGGGCCGCTTAACGACTGAGTACACACAGTCTGTATTAGCTTCTGTTTAAAAACAGATGTGAGACATAGCTCCAGGTGCAGTGCTTTGCAATAGTCTAATTATGAGATGACAAAGGCATAGATGCTGGTAGCAAGAGCTGGGTTGGAGAGAGATAGTGGACATTGCTGCTACCTGATCACCTAAGAGCAACTGGGAATATGACCAAGATTGGGAATTTAATAACAACCAGTACAAACAAATGCACACACTTTATCCAGGGGGCTGGTATACTGTTCCTCATCATGCAGTTGCTTACCCCACCCTGCCAGCATCACTTGCATTTTATCTGGATTAAGTTTCAGCCATCTAGCCTTCAATTTATGCCATGCTTCAATATGCTTGACATTTGAAACAAAATGTGTGTGCATTTCCTCTATTAAAAAGAGTGACCTGACAAACATGCCTTCACATCTCTTAGCAGAACGTCAAAAATAAGCTCACTGAGACCTCAGTGCATCCATTCTGTCATATTAATAAAATCCCCAATAACTTCAATCTTCATCTCTGCCTTCAATTCCTAGAAGAGAAATAAGATGAGAGGAAAAAGAAGCTTATTATTATTTTAATATTTATATTAGTCCTGTCCAATCATGATTTCTGCCCCCCCCCCCCCCGTGCTAGGTGCTGTATAGACACACAACGACACAAACTTTATCTCAAGGAGTGTACAGTATAAGCAGGGCCGGCTCCAGGGTTTTGGCTGACCCAAGCAGCCAAAAAAAAAAAAAAAAAGCCGCGATCGCGATCTGCGGCGGCAATTCGGCGGGAGGTCCTTTGCTCCGAGGCGGAGTGAGGGATCGTCTGCCGAATTGCCGCCGAATACCTGGACGTGCCGCCCCAAGCACCTGCTTGACAAGCTGGTGCCTGGAGCCAGCCCTGAGTATAAGTAAAGGCAGACCTCATTGAGAGATAGAATGGTGGGAGTGTCACCAGTGACAGAAAATGGAAAGAAGGCTTGGGAGAGTTGACAAGGAGATCATCTTTGGCCATGTTAAGTTTAAGTTGGCAGCAAGCCATGCAGGATGAGATGTAAGACAGATGGGTCAGGAGAAAGACGTGAGAGAAGTTATTCAAAGGCAGTGTATGCTTAGAAGAATGGAACCTCTGCTTCCTCTTGGGGGCAAGGGAAAGGGATGGGGAGGGGAAGGAAAGATCAGCTCTGACTAGCCTCATCTACATGAATTATAATGTTACATATCCATATACTGTGCTTCGTTGCTTTATTTAGAATGTATATACTGGTGGTATAAATGATAGATTGTTATTGTGCTGATGAAAGGATATTGGAATTGTGCAGGATATGCCCTGGGTAAGTGGCAGGCAGGGGACTCTGGTTTGGGAACAGGATTCAAGTTCAAATGGGATTTAGGGAGAAAATAGAGGGCTGTCTGAGGAGTTCTTTTCCAGGTAGCAGGGATTCTTGTCTGTTTTGTTCTAGGTTCCCCACCTGGAGATTCTGCACACTTTATGGAGTGATTCTGCAGGACTGGACCAGGTTGGAATGGTGGTATTGGGTAGTAGTGGTGCAGATCTGACTTCACAATAAGGCCTGACCAGACCAGGAGCAGTGCTGGCCATAGCTGCCATGAAACTGGACAGGTAGCTGCACATCTGAGCGTGACCCGGTAGTGTGGGCTCGTCTAGACTGGAACAGACAGGCAGAGGAGACCCACCCCTTTAAAAATCCTTGACTATGGCGGACTCTAACTGTATCTGTGGGTGGGGACCATTGTGTGCCTACCAGTTCTGGATCTCAACACATTGAGCAATTAATACTTGTAAATGTGGGGTTGGCCACACTCCTGATACAATGACTCTGGGTTTTGTGTGTGGGTGTGTAATGTTTTTGTTTTTTTCCTTTTCCCCTAAACGTTTCCAAGGACTCTGAGTGCCTGAGAGTGGGCAAGAGTGACCAGAGAGGTTATATTTTAATTTCTGAGAGGCAAAAATAGGAATATGGCTCTGTTTGGGGGGGGGGGGGGGCGTGAGCCATAATTGTTTTTATTTTAGAAATGAACCCCTAGACAGATTGAACCGAGCCATTCTTGCTTCCATTGGCACCTGGCAGAAGGTTACAGTGAATCAGGTGCCTTGCCTTCCATTCCATCCATCACCTTAGCCTTTTTGAGGTACACAGCAAAAAGAGTTCTTTCCTGATGCGAGTTTGATCGTGTGCCTAGGACAGACCACACTGAGAATACCACACGCAGGGCAGACAATCCCCCAAAACTGGTGGTTTAGTCTACAATTAGATTCACCAAGCAAGTAATAAAGGAGCTTCTGTAGCACCACTCTGGTTAATAAGAAGCCAAACACAGTCCCCTTTGGGTATTCCAGCCGTTGGCTCCCATCCAGACAAACAGGTCTAATATAGTGACAGGTTACTGAAAACTCAGTTCACCATATGTGAGGTTCTACTGATCCCACATGATCAGAGGCTTACCCCCAGATCAATATGTATCTCAGATCTTACCCAAATATCACGCTGTCAGCCAATCCTTAGTAAACTAACTAAAGATTAAAAGAGTGTTATTAATGGTTAATAGATCATATACATAGAAATGATAGAAGTGATGGAATAGACTGCTGACTTGAAAAAGTCTCTCTGGTAGCTTCCAAAAGATTGGAAGGGCCTCAGTCCACAGTTCAAGATACTCCTTTTAGTTGTAAATCCACAGTCCAGAGAAGTTGGAGCAGGAAAGAGGCAAAATTGAGATGTCTCAGGTATCTTTTATATCCTCTGCCATGTGCATGGAAATTTACTGTCCCAAACAAAGCTCCTAGCCCCTGTGTATGGAAAGTTACTGGTCAAAGATGAAATCCAGGGTCACATGAGCATATCACATGCCCCTACCTGTTTTTCTGAATCACAGGGGGTGGCCATTGACTCCTTGCTGTCTGAGGCATCCACAGGAAGACCTACTGGGCAGGGTGAGTTTCTTCAATGGCCCACAGTGAGAGCCAAGTGTCCTTAGTGGGCCATCAACACATAGCTGGATAGTCCTGATCTAAATCTATCATGTGTTTTATTCCTAGGGTGTCACCTAGGAATAAAACATATGTAAGTCAATATTTGTAACTTCAGATACAAAGATGATACATGCATATAAACAGGATAATCATACTTAGCAAATCATTTTTCCATTGATACCTTACATATTTTGTACAAGACTTATGGAAATTGTGTAACAGTGGTAACAACAGTGATATAAATGGTCACCTTTCTTATACGCAGCATCACAGGGAGATCTAAATTTCTGTATTGTTTTTGTTTTTTCGATCACTTGGCTACTGCTCCATGTAACTCTTCTATCTAGTGTGGTTTCAAATGTGACCACTTACCCCCAAGTCACCTTTCTTTGAACAGTGTCAGCATTTCCTTAGGTTACCCTTGCTGTACTGCTGTGTGACTGATATCTATCAACATGTGTCTCACAATCTGTGGCTTCTCTGTGGGTGCTTCATACATTTATTTTCAGTTTCATCACTGAAGTAGAAGCTAACAGTGTTGTGCTTTATTTAGGTGCTGCTGGCATCTATGTTGCCCCAGGAATGGTGTTCAGCTGGAATTTGCTGAAATAGCTGGGCTGTCTTCAGGAGGAGACATTGCCAGCTCTTTGAAATGCAAATCAAGAGCTGGACATGGCTAAAGCATTTCAGATATTTGAAATGTGCGAAAAGATTCAGCTTACTCTTCATCTGTTGCTATCTTTGCTTGATTAAGGCATAGTACTGGCAGGGCCTCAGAGACCTTTTCTGTGCATAATCTCCATGAAGATATCTATGGATCAGGGTGAATTGAAGAAATTCACCATTTAAGAAAGTTCATTTTAATTAGAGAGTGGGAGAGAGTGATCCAAGTTTACAGCTCGATCTCAAGGACCTAATTTTCATTTACATTAAACTAGTTTAAAGATACCATAGAGTAGGTGTACATGTAATTTATATTAAACTGTAATTTCATTGACTCTCATTTTAAGATCCCTTTATCCTGACAGAGTGATGTTACAGGGCTTCAGTGTAAGGGTATGTCTACACTACGTGATTAATCCGAATTTACAGAATTCGAATTTTGGAAACAGATTGTATAAAGTCGAATGTATGCGGCCACACTAAGCACATTAATTCAGCGGTGTGCATCCATGTACCGGGGCTAGCGTCGATTTCCGGAGCGTTGCACTGTGGGTAGTTATCCCATAGCTATCCCATAGTTCCCGCAGTCTCCCCCACCCATTGGAATTCTGGGTTGAGATCCCAGTGCCTGATGGGGCAAAAAACATTGTCGCAGGTGGTTCTGTGTACAGCCTCACCCCTCTCTCCATGAAAGCAACGGCAGACAACCATTTCGCGCCTTTTTTCCTGGGTGAACACTGCAGACTCCATACCACGGCAAGCATGGAGCCCGCTCAGCTCAAGACAGCAGTCATGAACATTGTAAACACCTCGCGCATTCTCGTGCAGTTTATGCTGAACCAGGACCAGAAAAACGAGGCGAGGAGGAGGCGGCGATGGCAGCGCAGCGACAAGAGCGATATGGACATGGACATGGACACAGAATTCTCTCAAACCACGGGCCCCGGTGCTTCGGAGATCATGTTGTTAATAGGGCAGGTTCTATCCGTGGAACGCCGATTCTGGGCCCGGGAAACAAGCACAGACTGGTGGGACCGCATAGTGTGGGACGATTCCCAGTGGCTGCGAAACTTTCGCATGCGTAAGGGCACTTTTATGGAACTTTGTGACTTGCTGTCCCCTGCCCTGAAGCGCCAGAATACCAAGATGAGAGCAGCCCTCACAGTTGAGAAGCGAGTGGCGATAGCCCTGCGGAAGCTTGCAACGCCAGACAGCTACCGGTCAGTTGGGAATCAATTTGGAGTGGGCAAATCTACTGTGGGGGCTGCTGTGATGCAAGTAGCCAAAGCAATCACTGAGCTGCTGCTACGAAAGGTAGTGACTCTGGGAAATGTGCAGGTCATAGTGGATGGCTTTGCTGCAATGGGATTCCCTAACTGTGGTGGGGCAATAGATGGAACCCATATCCCTATCTTGGCACCGGAGCACCAGGGTACCCAGTACATAAACCGCAAGGGGTACTTTTCAATGGTGCTGCACGCACTGGTGGATCACAAGGGACATTTCACCAACATCAATGTGGGCTGGCCGGGAAGGGTTCATGATGCTCGCGTCTTCAGGAACACTACTCTGTTTAAACAGCTGCAGCAAGGGACTTACTTCCCGGACCAGAAAATAACCGTTGGGGATGTTGAAATGCCAGTAGTTATCCTTGGGGACCCAGCCTACTCCTTAATGCCATGGCTCATGAAGCCATACACAGGCAGCCTGGACAGGAGTCAGGAGCTGTTCAACTACAGGCTGAGCAAGTGCAGAATGGTGGTAGAATGTGCATTTGGACGTTTAAAAGGTCGCTGGCGATCGTTTCTGACTCGGTCAGACCTCAGCCAAACCAATATCCCCATTGTTATTGCTGCTTGCTGTGTGCTCCACAATCTCTGTGAAAGTAAGGGGGAGACCTTTATGGCGGGGTGGGAGGCTGAGGCAAATCGCCTGGCTGCTGATTATGCGCAGCCAGACACCAGGGCGATTAGAAGAGCACACCAGGAAGCGCTGCGCATCAGAGAAGCTTTGAAAACCAGTTTCATGACTGGCCAGGCTACAGTGTGAAATTTCTGTTTGTTTCTCCATGATGAAAACCCGCCCCCTTTATTGACTCATTCTCTGTAAGGAACCCACCCTCCCCCTTCAATCACAGCTTGCTTTCAAAGGAAATAAAGTCACTATCGTTTAAAAATCATGTATTCTTTATTAATTGATTATAAAAAGAGGGAGAGAACTGTGAAGGTAGCCTGGGTGGAGTTTAGGAGGAGGATCGGAGGGAAGGAAAAGGCCACTAAAAAAAGGTTAAAATAATGACAGCCCTTTGCTTGGGCTATCCACTGGGGTGGAATGGGAGGGTGCACAGAGCCTCCCCCTCCCTCCCCCCGCGTTCTTACACGTCTGGGTGAGGAAGCTATGGAATATGGTGAGTGGGGACGGGGGTTATACAGGGGCTGTAGCGGCACTCTGTTATCCTGCTGCCGTTCCTGAAGCTCCACCAGATGCCGGAGCATATCTGTTTGCTCACGCAGCAGACCCAGCGTTGCATCCTGCCTCCTCTGATCTTCCTGCCACCACCTCTCATCTCGAGCGTCTCTCCTCTCCTCACATTGGTCCCTCCTGTCCTCACGTTCACTGGCATCTTTCCTATACTTTGAAACCGTATCCTTCCACTCATTCAGATGAGCTCTTTCATTGCGGGTGGATTCCATGATTTCCGCGAACATCTCGTCTCGCGTCCTCTTTTTCCGACGCCTTATATGAGATAGGCTTCGGGACGGAGGAGGGAGGCTTGAAAAATTTGCAGCTGCTGGAGGGAGGGAAAAAAGGAGAGAATTTTTTAAAAAGATACATTTTACAGAACAATGCTTATACTCTTTCACGGTGAACAACATTATTCACATTACATAGCACATGTGATTTCTGTGCAAGGTCGCATTTTGCCTCTTAATATTGAGTGCCTGTGGCTTTGCTGCTAGAGATCACAGACGCAGGTCCGGGCAACAGAATTCGGCTTGCATGCGGCCATGGTAAGCCATTGTCTTTTGGCTTCTGCGCCCTCCTTTCCCACATACCAAGCAAAGCTCGTTGAGTGCTGCGGTTTTCCTGTTAACCTTCAGCAGCAGAAAACAAACTAACCCCCCCCCCCATCCAATTCTCTGGATGATCGCTTTATCCCTCCCCCCACCGCGTGGCTGGTATCAGGGAAGATCCCTGCAGGAACCAAACTAACACCCCCACCCACCATGAATTCTCTGGGATGATCGCTTTATCCCTCCCCGCACCGCGTGGCTGGTATCAGGGAAGATCCCTGCTAGCCACACGTGAAAAGCTCAGCGCCAATCCTCCCCCCCCCCGCGCTTGGCTTACTACAGGGAAGGATTTCTTTTCAGCCACAGGCAAACAGCCCAGTAGGAAGGGCCACCTCTGTCCCCTTAATTAAATTCCCGTATTTCAACCAGGTTACCATGAGCGATATCACTCTCCTGAGGATTACACAGCGAGATAAAGAACGGATGTTGCTTGAATGCCAGCAAACACCGGGACCATACGCTGCTAGGCTTTGTCATGCAATGATACCAGATTACTTGCTACTAGCATGGCGTGGTCAAGTGTCCTACCATGGAGGACGGAATAAGGCTGCACTGCCCAGAAACCTCATGCAAAGGCTTTTGGAGTACCTCCAGGAGAGCTTCATGGAGATGTCCCTGGAGGATTTCCGTTCCATCCCCAGACACGTTAACAGACTTTTCCAGTAGCTGTACTGGCCGCGAATGCATCCCAAGTCCTCAGGGCAAAGTAATCATTAAAAAACGCTTGCTTTTAAAACAAGTTTTATATTTTAAAAGGTAAACTCACCTGAGGTCCCTTCCATGGGGTGATGGTCTTGGGTACTGGCTTGGGAGAGTACTTCAGTCAGGCTGAGAAAAAGATCCTGGCTGTTGGGGAGAATGGAGTGCTGTGTGATCTCCGCAAGCTCGTCCTCCTCCTCCTCTTCTTCCCCGTCCGCAGAATCCTCAGGTGTGGCTGATGAGATTACCCCCGCCTCGGAATCCACGGTCAGAGGTGGGGTAGTGGTGGTGGCCCCTCCCTAGAATTGCATGCAGCTCAGCGTAGAAGCGGCATGTCTGCGGCTCTGACCCGGAGCGACCATTTGCCTCCTTTGTTTTCTGATAGGCTTGTCTGAGCTCCTTGACTTTCACGCGGCACTGCTCTGAGTCCCTATTGTGGCCTCTCTCCATCATGCCCTTGGAGATTTTTTCAAAAGTTTTGGCATTTCGTCTTTTCAAATGAAGTTCTGCTAGCTCTGAATCCTCTCCCCATATAGCGATCAGATCCAGTACCTCCCGTACGGTCCATGCTGGTGCTCTTTTTCGATTATCGGCCTGCATGGTTACCTGTGCTGATGAGCTCTCTGTGGTCACCTGTGCTCTCCTGTGCTGGGCAAACAGGAAATGAAATTCAAATGTTCACGGGGCTTTTCCTGTCTACCTGGCCAGTGCATCCGAGTTCAGATTGCTGTCCAGAGCGGTCACAATGGTGCACTGTGGGATAGCTCCCGGAGGCCAATACCATCGAATTGCGGCCACACTAACCCTAATTCGAAATGACAATATCGATTTCGGCACTACTCCGCTCGTCGGGGAGGAGTACAGAAATCGATTTTAAGAGCCCTTTATTTCGAAAGAAATGGCTTCGTTGTGTGGACGGGTGCAGGGTTAATTTGATTTAACGCTGCTAAATTCGAATTAAACTCATAGTGTAGACCAGGCCTAAGTGGGAATCAGGCCCCAAAAGATGAGTTGCTTATATGACGAAACCCTGCCTTAAATCTTGGGCCAAATTCTTATTTACACTAAAGCCATGAGTGCTGGAAAGAGGTTTTGGAGTGAGTGTAAATATAATTTACGCTCATTTTAATGTAAAAATGTGATAGAGCAAGCTTTAAGACTCCCTGAGCTCTGAAGGTCTACCCTAAGGTAAACACTCTAAGGCTATGTCTACATTAACACTTTTTGTCGGTGAAACTTTTGTCAGTGAGGGGTGTGAAAAAACATGCCCCTGATCAATATAAGTTACTCTGGCAGAAGTGCCGGTGTGGAAAGTGCTATGTTGGTGGGAGACGCTTTCCCGCTGACATAGCTACCACCGCTCTTTGGGGGTGGTTTAATTATGCCAATGGGAGAGCTCTCTCCGTTGGCATAGAGTGGCTACACAGGTAGCCCTTACAATGGCACAGCTGCAGCGGTACAGCTGTGCTGCTGTAAAGTGTCTAGTGTAGACATAGCCTAAACTGCTATAAATTTCAGTATGGCACGTCGTTTCTCTATCAGACATCAGTCTTATGCCAAGTTCACTACACCCTAAATCAAACTAATTTTCAGAGTGAAATCATGAAACACAGATCTTCTCCCATACTTTCCCTTTCATTTCAACAGTGTTGTTTGTTCTACATTTGAACAAGTCTGAGTTTCACGCAGATGTTGCCTGTTTTCACGTTCAGATTTCCTTACGCTATTCACTTCTGTGTGTAGAAAACCCCCTTTCCCTATCTCATTTTTCATACAGCTGAAAAATGTGGATCAGTTCAAGTATTTGGGCAGTACCATCTCAAGTGTCAGTTCCCTTGATAAGGAAATTTCCTCCAGAATTAGTAAAGCCAGCCAGGCCCTTGGCTAACACCGAACAAAAGTCCTTAACCAACACAACTTTAGTCTTTCCACCAAATTGAAGATCTATAGTGCAGTGGTTCTAACATCTCTCCTGTATGGATCTGAGACATCGATTCTTTATAGACGTCACATTAAACAGCTTGAGCAATTTCACATGCACTCCCTCCGCTCAATAATGAGCATTGGCTGGCAGGATAGAGTGACCAATATTAAGGTCCTTGAAAGAGCAAACACAATGAGTATTGAGAGCACAACTTAGGTGGACCAGACATGTCCTCAAAGACCACCGTCTCCCAAATCAGATCTTGTATGGGGAGCTGAGTCAGGGCAAAAGAAAGAAGGGTCGTCCATATAAGCACTTCAAAGATCATCTGAAGAGTGGTCTCCGGTGGGCTGGCATCAATCCCAAAGAACTTGAGCAAATGGCTCAGAATAGGACTCACTGGTGGTCTCTGACAAGATCAGCATGTAACAGGTTTGAGAAGGATCGACAAATTCATCTCCAGGTTGCACGTGAAAGGCACCACAGAGCTGCATCATCAAACATCATAAATACAGACTTCCCATGCCCTCAGTACGGCCGACTGTGCATCAGGTTTCGGACTTCAGAGTCTCATGCGTAGCCATAGATGAGAACTGCGACAATATTGTCATCATCGTCAGCGATGGACTACCAGCAAGTAGAAAACCTCTTAGGAACTTTACAGGCACATAGGGTCGCATACTCAGCAGGTGTAAATGATCATAACACTGAAGGTAGTGATTCTATGACAGTTTACTCTTGTGTAGAGCCTTGTGATAAATTTCAGCCCTACTAAACAAACTGCAGAAAGCATACAAGTTTTAAAAAGCAGCTGATGCTGCACAGAAAGCTTCGAGAACGCGTATATTGAGAATATATATTGCTTCTGTGTCTTGATTTTCTATTATTGCCTTTCTTCCTTTCTTTAGAAGGGAAATTAGACTAAAATGAGATCTTTATTTCATAGCAGATCATCTTCCTAGGTTTCTTATTCCTTATACTTTGTGGTATCATGATAATTTCGACAGTGACAAATTGTGATGCTACACATAAAGAATGGGGGTTGGTGAAGGTTGTGCAGCAGGAGCAGATGAACTTTCAGAATGAAATTTTTAAATAAAAATTAAAAATAAATTGCATGAACATACCTGAATGCATTATATACAGAATTATAGTCAGAATCCTTGCCCTGGTTTGCAAATGCATTGTATTTCACATGGATCTCCACCTCTACTTCCAGAAGATTTGCCTTTTAAAAACAAGATACTTTTTTCATTCAAGTGACCCTAGTATATTCAGAATGTTTCCCCCCCCACACACACCTTTTGTAATGATTCTACTTTAACACACATCACAAATACAATACACTAATTCAACCAAGTTGCCTTTAGCCCAAAATAGTGCATGACTGCTGGCCTGCGGGGTCTGGACAGCACTTTTGGAGCTTGATATGACATATTTTTTGGGAGACAAATGTTTATGGGGAAAGTCCCTTCTATTCTGTTGCGGTTGGGTGGTGTTTTTCTGGGGATTTGGTGCTGGATTAGTTGTATTGGTTTTTTTAAAGATAACATCAACAGCATGCAGAGTAATAGATGAGTGCCTTTAAGTACAGTCACATATGGAAATAAATAAAATACACATTTCAAATTATTATTTTATTACACAAAATTTCAGCAAATAATGATCTTCAGTGTAATTTATGGCCTGATTCATTATGCACAAAAACACCACACAGCAACAGGAGAACAAACCAAGAACATGTCAAAACAAAATAAACTCTGGAAATAATTGCTAATCTGGACAAAAAGTTCAAGGTAAGGTGGGTTGCCATAAAATGGAGTCTGCCATAGGAATTTCTGTAAGGAGGGCCTGTATATTTTTTTCCCAGTGTGTTACATCACTTGCTGTACCTTGTTATAAGAGTGCAATAAATCCAACTTGGATTAAGAAGTTTTCCATGTCAATCCCTTAGGGCGGCTGATTATAGATTTGACCTTTTGAGATTCTGTGTATTTCCCACTTAATCAGTGCTAGAATGAGTTGCTGCTAAGTAGGATCTATAGGAACCCTATGGGAAACGTGAAGCCATCTAAAAATAATGAGTCTCTTTCCCCCTCCTGTCCCCTCCACCCAGTCTGAGCTCTATTAGGCTATGATAACAGTCTTAATCTAGGCTACACAGAAGCATAACATGGCATGTGATGCTTGCATTATAGAGAAAAAAAGGCCCGAGAAGCCTGGAATGTAAATGAAGCTTTACAACATGGTCAAAAATGCTTCACTTGCCCCCTCCTCCTTGCCCCCCCCCCCCCCCACATACTTTTCTCCTGGCTAAAATGTGTTTGGTTGAGCTGAGGCCTGTGAAGCTTTTAAGCTTCAGTACCTCAGATTCTGACAGAGTAATTGGTTCCCTGTTGCCTGGGCAATAATACAAAATTGGAATCATCTCCATTTTGTCTTGTTACAGTAACATACTCCATGGTTTAGATATAATCTCACAAAGTACTCTGATTTGGTCATCAGTTCATTTTTCAATAGCGGAGGCTGTGGGTTTTTTTCCCCCTACCCTTTTGGGGTTTTTTCCTCCTCCCACCCTTCAATAACCTTCTGTGAAACTGAACAGCATAATAGATGTAATTAGACCTTCAGTAATAGGACTGAATGGAGCAAGCAATGAGACTCCTACTAGGGAAGCAATCAGTGCATTAGGTCCCCAGGACAGAAACTACATTTAACAAGGTTTGGGGCTTAGGGATTATCAGTCTAGGCCTCTCTTGCTTCCCCAAGAGAAAGTTCTACCCAGAATGCAAATCTTCATTTCCCATTGCTACAAAAGGGAGGAAAAGAACATTAGCCACTTTATTACACACATAATGAAGCGAGCTATAGCTGTTAATATATTTTTTTCCTAGGCAGTAAATCAACTGTTCACAAGTGCTGCGAAGTATAAATATGTGTTTCATCTGTGTTTTAAAATCATTTCTTGTGTTTTCTTCCTCGATTCTTGGAGGAAGAGAGCTTTGAATGGTGTCAAATAAAAATACACTTTATTTTGGCAGAATGACACTCGTAAATTTCCACGCAGGAGTAAAGATTAGTTTTTAATCCTAGAAGGAACAACACCAGCATGGTCCTTTCAAGAAAAATGAAGAGAGACAGCAAACATTAAATGTGATGGGTTGATTTCTGTTCTTAAGCTATGTAAGTAAACATGCATGTACAAAATTTCCATTCACCTTTATATCCTACTGAATCATCTAATCATTCAGCTTTTTGCCCTATGGGATCACTAGTTGACAGGAAATATGGTGAATATGCAGACAAAATATTCTGACTGTTGTGTCACAGGAGTTGTAATTCTTTTATTTATCCAGTGCCCAAAAATGTGGTAGCCTCTTTACAGGTCAAATAAAAACACATGGGGTGGTCCCTGCACTTACAATATACTTTAATTAGTTACTCTCATTGCTACCAAGAACACAAATGTAATAGTGGTTAGAGTAGGGTCAGTAGTGATCACAGGTCAACTGCAAAGGTTCTATTTGGCTGTGCTCCAAGAAGCTTATCTGGACCTTCACTTCTTTTCTCCATGTCCCATTCTTATTCCAGCTCAGGATCCTTTTCATTTCCTCCACCCCTGCTCATCTCCCATCCTCTCTCTGTGTACAATGAGCTCTGGTCACTTGCACTGGCTTGAAGCCAATGACTCTCTCTCCATTCCCTCACACTAGTGCCTCTCTTTCACCTCATTTTGTCCTCCAATACAAGGTCTTTCTGCATCCAACAACCAACCTTTGCTTAGCCATGATTGGGTTCCAGGAGGAATGGTAGTTTCTGCTGTGTTGGCTCTAGTGCTTAATTTGCGCCAGGGCTTGCCAGGGCTGAGCCGTGACACCTCTAGGTTTGACACTTCATAGCCCAAGCACTTCTGGGCTTGCTGCATCAGTTATGAATGTAAAACAATTGCTTGAGCCCCAACACCAAATTGCTTGAGCCCCGGCACCTCTTTCATTACAATTTAAACACTGGTTGGCTCCCCAGCATGTTCCAGGGCTTCCCTGGATCAAAGAAGTGTTTCCTAATACAGTGTAGGTGAAGTCCTGGCCCCAGTGCAGGTACTGAAAAAAATATGCATGTTTGTCATTCTAAGAAAACCCTAGATCATGTAAGATTTTAAGACCACTGTCAGACCAGAAAAGCTTACAAGAACCGCTTAAACGTGAATAAAGATACTAGGGTCAGAGGAAGGGATTATTGGGAACAGACAAGCCCTTTTAGTTCTAGACTGGATCAATTATATAAACCAGTAAGAACATTTAAAAGTGCATGGGTTCAAGGCTATGTATAGGCCAATTCCTATTTTTATCAAACCATCACTGCCACTAGTTGTCATTAGACTTTACTGAGTAATCTCCATTTTTTATGTAGTGTGGTATCTGAGCACTTTGTGTAATTTTACATACCACACTGTAATAGTGATGGCGAGTAATTTCAAAGTTGGCATAGAAGCTAGTGTGAAACTTAATGAACTTTGCTATACCTTTTTTTGCCTGATGACTCAAAATACTGTATTGCAGCTAGAAGGGAAAAACCCCACACACATGCAAGTAAGAGGGGGAGGAGATGGAGAAGTGCTACCAAATCACTGAGACCCACAAATTAATCTCAGCACAATGTCTTCCTGCCATTGTGTTGCAATGTTTCCATTATGCTGTTGAATCAAGACACCATAGTTGTGTTTATCTGACACAGCTGCATGCTTCGAACATTGCAATCCATTTTCAGGATTTCACTTGAGGGGTATTTTGTGACTAGCTTTGATTCTTTTTGGTGACTAAGTGGCTCTGTAGCTCTTTAAGACTGAGCATCACTGATCTAGCCCATCTTTCTGATATATTGAAAAGGTAACTTAAAAGTTAACGTATGTCAGTACTGTGCCTTTCCCAAGGCCCACAGATACAGAAGCCTAATTGAAAGGAAGGGGAAAATCAACCCATTGGCTTTGACTGCAGATAATGAGCAATGCTATGGGATAAAAATCTATTATCAAACTAAACCCCCTGGAGTGTATGAAATAGAATAGCCACATTCCACACAACAAGAAGCTTTTGCAACATCCAGAGGATATACAATGCCAAGAATTGTCAGAATTACAAAGGCAATTTAAAGGTACAGCCAGTGGACATAACTAACATTGTTACTTCCCTGAGCTTGCATTGCTTAGATGAAATTAATCTGTACTGCCTCAGTGAGACAAATGCCTTGCCGTATATGAAATCATTAGAAAGTTGTTCGCTACCACAATGTGCTATACTTAAGAATGGTGACAACTATGGTACACAATGGTCTCCTATCTCTGTCAGTGGCTAGTACCAGATACTTGAGGGAAGGAACAAAAAACCCCGTTGTGAGCAAAAAATCTTAGCTTCTTTACTGTAGTAATAGTTGCTAAATCTTGACTGTATTTTGGCTAATTTGCAATCGTTGCTGTTTATAGTGACTGGCCAATAACGGATGCATAATTGGACTCTCCAACCAAATTCTGTACTCCCCATGCTCCAGTTGAAGTTAGTGGAGTTGCACAAGTTTTAGCTGAGATGAGAGCTATGTAAATAATTGATGTTTCAGTTTGGAGACCAAACCAAAAAATAAAATTAAAAAAAAAAAGTGACCTCAAGAAGTTAAAAAAAAATTGTTTTGGATTAAACAAAACATTTCATTTTATTTTTAGATTGAAAGAAACATCTTATTCAACCTTAAACAATTTTTTAAACTTTCATTTTCATTTTTTCCTTTACTTTAAAAAAAAAAAGTAAACTAAACTTTGATGTGAAAAGTCATTTTGAATTGAAAAATTGAAATGGTTCATTTTGAAAATGTTGGAATGAAAAGGGTTTTTTTGGAATTGTTTTGGATTTTTTTTCCTACCGAAACAATTCTGTGAATTTGTCATGAATTCCTGACACGTTTGTTGACCCAAAATCTGCACCTGCTACAACAGCTGTTTGTGAACAGCAGGGTTCCATTGTCTGTTTTAGCTGAGGTGGTGTGTAGGGCACATGTGCAATGAATCAAGAGTGAGATGATAAACTCTGCTGATTGGTTGCGTCCACTAGACATGTCTAGACATCCTTTAATTGCATAAATATATATATATATATATATATATATACACACAATAATTCCATATTGCCATTTGGCAGACCCAACATTAATGTTGCCATAATCAGAGTTGGGTGTAACTTCAGGTGCAGCAGTATGGCTTGAAATTAGTCTTGGCAAGCTCAGTAAAACCAAGGACAAAACTTTCTGAGGACCACTGGACATACCTTTGGCCATGACTTTTCAACAGCTGGGTAACAATTTCAGTAACACTGTAACTTTGCCTTCCATCTATTAAAGTTGTAGAGATAGGTTTGCTGACTCTACCTTATTTAAAAAGCACTAACCCTTTGCATGTAAACTGTCTTATTTTCAGAGGAATAAGGAGTTTGAAGAAAAACGTATAAAACGCAATTATCATAAAAGGTATCATTCCTTTGATTTCATCTGTGATTTCCTGCTCCCCATATTCTGCAACCCAATGCTTGAAAAGAAATGTGACAGGTTCATTGGAAACCCCAATTTAAGACTTTTTGGACAACCCCAGTTGAGAGGAGGCATTTCTCCACCATGCAGTGTCAAGGAAGTCAGACAGATGAAGCTAACTGTTGTGCTGTTGTGACTACCAAGCAATCGTGTAACCTCACCTCCTCTTTCACCACTGCCTCAATTGGTTCACTTGCAGTGAGGAGCAGCAATTGGGGTGATAGAAGGAGGAGTAGAGTGTTGACTGACTCAGTTTCCCTTGGGAAGAAAAGTGTGGAAAGAATGGGGGCATATACCGGGGGCGCACACATGACTGGGTTAGTGGAAGTAGAAGGCACCAGCCATGGACACAGTTTGAGGAGTAGCGAGGGGATACATAGACAGTACTGGGTGAGAGAGCACAATGATGGGGGGAGAACTCCAATAGTGGAAAGACAAGCTTACAATGTGAGAAGCAGGACTGACAGGTGTAATGGGAAGAAGAGAGAGAAAGAAGAGGGGCCAGCAACAGGTGTCAAGATGAGAGAGCGAATGGCACAGGGAGAGAGGGAAGGAGAAAATAAAGCATTAAAAGTAAAATTACATAAGAGGTGGCAGCTCAACATAGAAAAGAAAACAGGAACGATTTTTAAATGGTTTAAAAACTCAGGACAATTAGTCTGAGAGAAAACACAGACACTGAAAAAGACCATGTATCCTGGACTTAGGAAGGGATGTCGTAAAATGTGCATGCTGAGTCTCAAATGAGGTGTAGCAGATTTTATAATCTGACGATTGAGTTGGTTGTATTGGAATTTATATCCTGGTTGGCTGTTGGCTGATTATGTTAGAGCTCACATCATGGATCTTGACTGTGTTCTTCCATCCCTCCTCAGTCTTTATTGTGAAGAATCTTTTAAAAAATTTACTCTGGTTTAATGCAAGTGATTCTCTCCTTAAATATCAATCCTATTTTTAGAAAATTAGACAAATGATTTCCAGGGGCTTTAAATAATGGCATAAGCTCCTTCCTTCTTATTAACTATAGACAAATATCAAGTACAAATGTAAACTTTGTTTGTCTGCTAAGACAAATAGCTTAGTACAAACCAGTGAGCTAATGTCGGGCACACTCTAGAATCAGCTTTTACTGCCTACTTCTGAAGTCCTTACTTGGGCAGAGTTTCAATCAAAGAGGAGTTCGACCCATAAGTTTAAATTCTGGTCCTCTGTTCAAAGCTATATTTTGATTTGCACAGAATTTTTCAAGGCCTGGGAGGACAGAAACCTGCGCGCTTCTTGGAGGCACACCCATTGGTAGAGGTAAGGGCACACATCTCTCTATCCTTCTGATTATCCTTCTGGCAACAGCTGCAGGACTCGCACCCTTTTTTTAAAATGGGATTACATCTATGTCCATAGGGAAATGGCCACATATGCAGGCAGGCTTCTGCCATAGCAAGAACCTGTAGGCAGAGGTGGATTAGGGGTTTGTGGGGTGCTGGGCCAGAGCAAGTGGGGTCCCGCCCCACAACTTCTGCCTGTAGTACCCCCCGCCCTCCGTCTTGGTGCTCCTGCCAGGGAGCAGGGGCTTGCCCTGCCCTGCCCCACCCAGCATTCCTGCCGGGGAGCTGGGTCAGGGCATGGGGGCTTCTCCTGCCTGCCTGGTGCTCCTGCTGGGGAGCAGGGTCAAGACGCGGGGGCTTGCTCTGCCTATCCGGCCCTTATGCCAGGGAGCAGGGTCAGAGTATGGGGGGGCTTCCCCTGCCTCCTCGGCACTCCTGCTGGGGGCAGGGTCACCGGGTGGGTGGAGAGGGACAAGCCCCATGCCCTGACCCTGCACCCTGGCAGCCAGGGGTGAAAGTAGAAATAGGGACTTACCGGTATGGGGCTGGGTTGGAGCCGGCTCTGGCTCCCGGAAGGGGCGGGGCCTTGGGCGGAAGGGGCGGGGACGGGGGGGTCAGAGCCAGCCCCAGCCCGCCCTGTACTGGTAAGTTCCCTCCCCCTCCCCCTCCCCCGCTGGGGTAGCAGAGGCAGCTGGGAGCACCGGCAGCAGCTTAAAGGGCCCAGGGCTCAGTCGCTGCTACCGCCCCGGGCCCTTTAAACTGCTGCCGGAGCCCCCAGGGCTCTGGCAGCAGGGCTCCAGGGGCTATTTAAAGGGCCTGGACCTCTCCTGCCTCTACCGCCCTGGGCCTTTTAAATAGCCGCCGGAGCCTGCTGGAGCCCTGGGGTAGCAGTGGCAGCTGGGGGCTCTGGCAGCAATTTAAAGGGCCGGGGCCGTAGAGGCAGCGGGAGCCCCGGGCCCTTTAAATAGCCCCTGGAGCACCACCGCTACTCCAGTGCTCTGGGGGCTATTTAAAGGGCCCAGGACCCCCCTGCTTCTACCACCCTGGCCCATTAAATAGCCCCCGGAGCCCTGGAGTACTGGCAGTGGGGCTCCGGCGGCTATTTAAAGGGCACAGGGCAGTAGAGGCAGCGGGAGGCCCGGCCCTTTAAATAACCCCCGGAGCCCCACTGCCAGTATTCCAGGGCTCCGGGGGCTATTTAATGGGCCAGGGTGGTAGAAGCAGGGGGGTCCTGGGACACAAGAAATGCATTAAATCAGCAGATTTCTCAGCCAGCCTAGCTCTGCCCTGTCTCAGGCTGGCTCTGCCCACATCATAGTCCAAGACCTCTGGCTTCGTAGGAATGCTAATGGCTTGAGTTGTTTCTCCACTGATGGCAGATTTACTGCTTTTGAGGGACCCACAGCCTTGGAAGTGAATTGACCTCAGCACGTTCACAAGTGGAATGAAAAGGGAAGAAGTGATGGGGCACCAGGAAATGCAAACACTGATAGTCCACAGAATCCTCTTGAAAAGCATGCCAGGCCAAGGCAAGCAAGCATGTATAGTGATAGTACATCGGAGACGTTGAACACCACCCTAAAAAAAGAGTTGAAAGAAAAATGTTCATGCTAGCACTTAAGTCACATGAGTAGCACCACTAAAACTGGGACTACTGGCATAAATAAGGGCTCACCAACATTAGATTACCACAGTTGGACCTGTAATGAGCACTTTAACTTTGCTTCATGAACAAGATCCTACTTCAGGGATATCAAGGACTGTCATCTCACAATGTGCCTTGAATAGAAATATTTTGAGGATGGCTCTAGAAAGACCTGCTAATTGATCTAAAATTATCGGTACAATGCTAGAGTGTGTGACACCATTCATCCCTTAAATGTTTTTGCAAGACTTTCTTAGGTCATATGCAATTGAAGAAATTGCAAGAATAATGAAATAAAACAAATAGTGTGGGAAGAGGCCAGGGGAAAGGATCCTGGAATATTTCTATGGGACAAAATGAAACATAATGAGGCAAGAGAGTTAACAAAGAGAGAGAGAGAAAGAAGATATTGTGTAAAGTATATTTTACATGCTACTTTTGGTACCTCCCTCCTTCCCCCCCACTAAACCCCCCTAGACATATGACAGTGAAAGGAAAATAAAAATAAATGTAATGGAGTATAAAACAAAACTATAACATCATTTTGTTTTACTATGTGTGCAGTAGAGTTATTGCTGGTGCCTGCAATTTAATCTGTTGTGATAGTCTTCTTCTTCTTATGTTTATTTTACTTCTGTCTTTATTAGAAATCTCTGGACAAATTTGTCTCCCTGTGATCAAACTCTGATATAACCAGTGGCTATTGTAGGTGAGAGCACAAGCATTAGCATTTGGTGTGGTTAGATGTCGTCTTGGATGCAGATGCCTGTAGAACGCAAGGCTTTGGGGAAAGAAATTGTCTTTCTTCTGTGTGTGTGTGTGTGTACAGCACAGTGGGGTTCCAACCCCAATGAGGGTATTTAGATGTTACCATAACTTAAATATTTACTACCACAAAATAATAGGGTGAGGTGACATCTTGTGTTATGGGACATGGCAAGGAGAAAAGAACAAAGCCAAAGGAATAAGTGTATATCTGTGTGGAGCTGTGTAAGGGTGTAACTTTTGAATTCTTAACCATCCTTCCCACAGCTGATCCAACCACACATCCCACTGTGGAGAGACGGGGGAAGGGGGTGATGAAACAGGGGCAAAACTGATAAAGCCATTCTTTTCCCCCTGGATTCTGACCAGTGGAGAGTAGGTTGGGAGTAGGCTCTCCCTTTCCCCATGGAGGGACAGGACAGTTGGAAGGAGTCCAGCCCTCTACCTCCCTCGAGGGAGGAAGACCCAGTGGAGGTTGTCTTGCAGCAGAAGAAAGAGGGCAGCTAGGGGATTCCTAGAATGGACAATTTTTCCCACCTCAGATGCTGATGCTGATGCTCCTACTAGTGGGAAGAATGGGAGCCATATACACTCCCCAGCCAGGCACCAGCTCCTCCTCTTTCATATTCTCCCATCTAAGGAGTCTTCATTTTATTATCCAGTGAAGAGGATCCTTAGGAGAAGGGGGAGGTCTCAGGAAGCTGATCTCCCTCAAGACCCAAAGAAGGAGAATTCTCCCAGTGCTTTAATCTGTGGATACTATTCCTCTATTTTGTGTTGTGTGTTGGGAGAAAAAGTGTTTGGTGATTGATGAGTGCAGGCATATCTATTTAGCCTTGTACAGCACCAGGGTGTGGATCGTCTCTTTGGCCCAGATCCAGAAGGATCCCAATGGGAGTTAGCCTAAATATCTTTGTGGATTTGGGCCTTTGGTCTTTTTATCTCTATTAGTAATGACTAGCAAAGTGCATGTCTTTGCCCCTGAGTAACAGGTGATCATTTTCAAGTCAAGATCCCAACTTGTGACAGGTAAGTCAGTTAGCAAACTCAGTCAGTCCTCTCTAGAGCTGAGAATTGTATGGTATTTGTGCCCAAGCATGTCTCGTGGCTTAAACCAACCATTCATATTTTACTTATTACTTCAACCTTGACCTGTGAGTTAAAATTTCAGTGTTTTATCTATTAGTTCTCTGAAGCCTAGAACAGGATATGCATGTGAAATACTTACTTAAAAATACTTTTGTCTGATTTGCATACTGCCATATTTGTAATTATTTTTGTTTGACGTGGTGCAACTGCAACTAGCATAAAATCAAAAGCAGTAAACCAGTAAATTGTTTTGCTGCTTGTCTGTTAGCAGCAGGCTAAGAATGCTAGAATTCATCACTAGCAAAACTAAGCAGAATATTTAGCTACAGGTCAGGAAGTGAGTCGCTCTTGATTTTCTTTTAAAAAATGTAGATGCCATATATTAACGCCCTCTTTTTTGCTTCTTTGAGATGAGTTCATCCCATCTAATATGCATTAGAAATAATTTACTCATTTCATGAAAGGTTTCTAAGGCATGAATAAAGGGCCAGGCTGGTTGACTAGTGGAGCAATTAACGGAATCACCCTCAGCTTTTTTCTGTGGCCTATTTTCTCAGGCCAGCCATCAGTGTAATTATCAACATTAGAAGAATCTTCTGAGATAGAAGAGAGGATCACAAGTCAAAGGGAATTGAAGTTCACTCCAGGAAACTTAGCTGTTTGGTTTTAATAATTCTTCATTAAACACCCTCCATGGTATCAAAAGGATTTATTTCCAGTGTTATCCTGCAGTGTCCTTATTTCTGTGCGGTCCTGAAGAAACAGTTAAGAGAGAGTATTTTAGTGCTTAGCATTTCCCTTCCCAATTTTGAGGCAGTTTGTCCAAAACTGATATCATATTAAACTAGCGACAGAGAAGGGATCCCTTTTCCAACACGTAGATATGTAGGCATGTGTAACCAAGGCTTTGGGTTCATGCCAAGCCATGTCCCTGTGCATATGTGTATGAAAGTTCAGGTATAAATGCACATAAAAGATCATAAGTACAAAAAAAAAGAGTAAAGACATTTGTGTATATATACATGGAGTCCTGTGTATATGCATATGCCAGGCCATGTATGTGGTATGTGTAACCATGCTTATGTGCCCACACAAGAACTCTTGCCAGAAAGATGTTAAAATTCAGGGGATTTTGGTTAATGTACCTTTTGTACTTTAACATATACTTCCCCAGTGAAATAATGTTTCCACCGTCAACACTGTAACGCTGTCTCAGCTTCACTGCACACTGAAACTGCCTTTATTATGCTGGATAAGCAGGCCAATCTCTTTTTAGATTAGATTTTTAGATTTAGATGGCTTTTTCTTTTCCTTCAGATTTCATAGCTCAGCAAGGGGCGGGAGGAGGTAAGAAGCCTAAGAGGGTGGAGAGCAAGAGATATTTTTCATTGTTCCTAATAATGGAATGACACATACTTGTGGCCAATTTCTCCAGAACTTGATTAGTATTTCTGTAAGTTTGTGGATTTGGGCCTTTGGTCTTTTTATCTCCATTAATAATGACTAATGTCTGCTAATGTTCTAAATGAAGACTATGTTTAAAATGTTTGAAGATGCTTAATAGAGCGGTGGATCACTCTGTCTCTGAATGTTGTTGGGTTTTTAGGTCATTCATTTCAAGAGATATTTACAGCAAGAGTTGGGAGTGGGGATGGAGAAATAGGATGGGGTGAAAAGGACGAGGAGTACTTGTGGCACCTTAGAGACTAACAATTTTATTTGGGCATAAGCTTTTGTGGGCTAAAACCCACTTCATCAGATGCATGGAATGGAAAATACAGTAGGAAGATATTTTATATATATACACAGAGAACATGAAAAGATGGGCATTTCCTTACCAACTCTAATGAGACAGATCAATTAAAGTGGGCTATTTTCAGCAGGAGGAAATCATTTTTGTAGTGGTAATCAGGATGGCCCATTTAAAACAATTGACAAGAAGGTGTAAGTAACAGTAGGGGGGAAATTAGCATGGGGAAATAGTTTTTAGTTTGTGTAATGACCCATCCACTCCCAGTCTTATATTCAGGCCTAATTTGATGGTGTCCAGTTTGCAAATTAATTCCAGTTCTGCAGTTTCTCATTGGAGTCTGTTTTTGAAGTTTTTTTGTTGAAGAATTGCCACTTTTAGGTCTGTAATTGAGTGTCCAGGGAGGTTGAAGTGTTCTCTGACTGGTTTTTGAATGTAATAATTCTTGACGTCTGATTTGTGTCCATTTATTCTTTTGCATAGTGACTGTCTGGTTTGGCCAATGTACATGGCAGAATGGCATTGCTGGCACATGATGGCATATATCACATTGGTAGATGTGCAGGTGAACGAGCCCCTGATGGTGTGGCTGATGTGGTTAGGTCCTATGATGGTGTCTCTTGAATAGATATGTGGACAGAGTTGGCAACGGGGTTTGTTGCAAGGATAGGTTCCTGGGTTAGAGTTTTTGGTGTGTGGTTGCTGGTGAGTATTTGCTTCAGGTTGGGGGGCTGTCTGTAAGTGAGGACTGGTCTGTCTCCCAAGGTCTGTGAGAGTGAGGGATCGTCCTTCAGGATAGGTTGTAGATCCTTGATGATGCACTGGAGAGGTTTTAGTTGGGGGCTGAAGGTGACGGCTAGTGGCATTCTGTTACTTTCTTTGTTGGGTCTGTCCTGTAGTAGGTGACTTCTGGGTACTCTTCTGGCTCTGTCAATCTGTTTCTTCACTTCAGCAGGTGGGTATTGTAGTTTTAAGAACACTTGATAGAGATCTTGTAAGTGTTTGTCTCTGTCTGAGGGATTGAGCAAATGTGGTTGTATTTCAGAGCTTGGCTGTAGACAATGGATCGTGTGATGTGGTCTGGATGAAAGCTAGAGGCATGTAGGTAAGTATAGTGGTCAGTAGGTTTCCAGTATAGGGCGGTGTTTATGTGACCATAGTTTATTAGCACTGTAGTGTCCAGGAAGTGGATCTCTTGTGTGGACTGGTCCAGGCTGAGGTTGATGGTAGGATGGAAATTGTTGAAATTCTGGTGGAATTCCTCAAGGGCTTCTTTTCCATGGGTCCAGATGATGAAGATGTCATCAATGTAACGCAAGTAGAGTAGGGGGATGAGAGCTGAAGAAGCATTGTTCTAAGTCAGCCATAAAAATGTTGGCATACTGTGGGGCCATGCAGGTACCCATAGCAGTGCTGCTGACTTGAAGGTATACATTGTCCTCAAATGTGAAATAGTTGTGGGTGAGGACAAAGTCACAAAGTTCAGCCACCATGTTTGCCGTGACATTATCGGAGATACTGTTTCTGATGGCTTGTAGTCCATCTTTGTGTGGAATGTTGGCGTAGAGAGCTTCTACATCCATAGTGGCTAGGATGGTGTTTTCTGGAAGATCACCAATGGATTGTAGTTTCCTCAGGAAGTCAGTGGTGTCTCGAAGATAGCTGGGAGTGCTGGTAGCATAGGGCCTGAGGAGGGAGTATACATAGTCAGACAATCCTGCTGTCAGGGTGCCAATGCTGAGATGATGGGGCGTCCAGGATTTCCAGGTTTATGGATCTTGGGATAGAATACCCCTGGTCGGAGTTCTAAGGGTGTGTCTGTGCAGATTAGTTCCTGTGCTTTTTCAGGGAGTTTCTTGAGTAGATGGTGTAGTTTCTTTTGGTAACCCTCAGTAGGATCAGAGGGTAATGGCGTGTAGAATGTGGTGTTAGAGAGCTGCCTAGCAGCCTCTCGTTCATATTCCAACCTATTCATGATGACAACAGCACCTCCTTTGTCAGCCTTTTTCATTATGATGTCAGAGTTGGGGAGGAGGATGGGGTGAGTTGCTCAAGCTCTGGTTCTTTTAAATATTATACCCAGTGATGCCCTTTTGTCATTGGAGGTGAAGGATGAATGAGTAATGATGAGGGCAAGGGTAATGATAATGAAGATCAGTGCAGTGAAAAAAAGATTATGCAGGTGAAGTGATGCTTTCACTTACCACTGTGCAACACCACTGTCTGCAGATGATGACCTGGGTTAACCCTGAGAAACTGCATTAGCCATCACTAGTGCTGTAGAGGTATAATTATGGGCAAATTTGAAGACACTGGTTTTGAGCAAGCATCATTGAGTGCATGAAATGACCTGCAGAATAGAACTGGGTGGCGACCAGATTTTCCATTTTGCAGAATAGTCTGATTTTGACATTTTTTCCCATTCCAAATAGAAGAACCCTCCCACCTCCATTTAAAATTTCATGAAAAACAAAATCCTGGAAAAATATTGTTTTGGGTCAACTGAAATGTTTAATTTTGATAAATCAGTATGTCTCATTCTGATTTTGACTTTTTAAGAATTATATATGATATTATATAAAATGTAAAAAATCAGAGCAAAGTGATTTTGGAACTGAAAATCAAATTGTTCCATTCTGTTTTCTTTTCAGAATGACGTCCTTAAAATGGACATGTTTCTGTGAAAAGCTTCACCTTTGATTAATCAGCATTTTCTGATGCAGAAACGGTCCTTTAGAAAACTTCCAGCAGCTCTACTCAGCATCTTTAATTCTGGTGATGATACATGAGAAGGACAAATCTAGCTTGACATTCCAGCCCACGGGGATGCTGCAGGGCTGGCAGTTAGAAAAAGTCTTCTTTTTTTCCCTTGGAAGCAGAGACAATTTAATATAGAATGAGCAAGAAACACTACAATGCAACCCCACAATGCCGTTATTACAGAGTTACATTTCAGATTGAGCTGCAATTTCAGCCTTCTAAGAGAACAGTTGTAAAATCTACACCTGGGATTGGACAAGCAACTGGAGTAGTGTGGAATACTGGTGTGATGTGCTTCCTTAGGCTGCTCAACAGATGAACAATTGCATTTGGAACCATCTGTAATCTGTGACTGGCTATCATTGTCCACAACTGCTCCAGGTCTTCTTAACCACCACTGTGCTTTATTATATATTAAATTAACACTCAGTAGTAGAATATAAACTTGCTTCTGGGGAAGGGTACGCCACCGCTGCTGCCACCACCACTCCTGCCTTCCTTCAAGCTCCCTACTCTCCTCTGAGCAGTTCCTTTATGTTTGCTTATATAGTCCTGGGTGCTGGGAATACTTCCACCCAATTATCCCCTCAGCTGTGTCTTCACTCTGCCAACTGCCTGTCTTTCAATCAGAGCTCAATTAATATAAACTGGTGGGATTTGAGTGACTTATCTCCTGAGTCAGCACAACCTGTTACTTCTGGGTTAGTGTGAATTAAACTGCTTTGCAGAAATCCAGTCTTGAGGTATCAGAATGGATCACTCTGGCCAGGTCCCTATCTGAGAGAAAGGGGTACCATCAGTTGACCAAGCAACTGAAACATAAGGTGTTTCTGGTACTGCTGCTATTGGGAATTCATTGTAGTAATGTATCATGGAAAAATTGATCATGAATGCAACACATTAATTATGAAAGGGCAAGCGCTTCAACATCAGATGAGATCACATTTTTGCCTTTCCCTCCAATTGCTTTCCCTTGTCACCAGAATCATTTCAGTATTACCTGTTTTTTGTCTTAAGCCAGCCATTGTTCATCCAGATTCCTATTTACTTCAGATCCTAGGCCAGCAAAGAGACAGCAATGTCTGCACTGAGTATAAGATGTAAGGTTGGATATCTCTTGGATACTGTAGCTGTCCTATACAAGTTCATACTGTCTCGTGATCTTCTCCAACAACATCACAACATATGTTGAAAAGTAGAGAGGAGGAAACTAAACCTTGTGGCGGAGGAGCACCTGGGTTGGGCAGAGACATCCAATGGGGTGAATTTATTAAAGGCGGAAGTCTATATCCTGGTAAAGAGGATAGGAAAGAAGTTGGTAAAGTACAGGTAGGAGCTAGTGGGGAACAGTCAAATGTAAAAAGTCCCATTTAAATTTAAAACATGAAGGCAAGCAACTGAATATTGACAAAATGTATAAGTGCTTGTATACAAATGCTAGAAGTCTAAATATTAAAAGTGCCTGGCATTAAATGAATGACAGAAACTTGGTAGAATGAGGATAATCAATGGGGCACCATAAGACCAGGCAGCTGGGCTAGATGAATTGGTCTGACCTAGTATGTCCGTTCTTCTGAGAGGGCTTCCACTGAATAGGCGCCTCTGCTTATCACTTCTCTCTGTGTCTTAACTTATAGGAAGGAGCTAAACCAACTTAATACCATTCCATCCATTTAATACTAGGACCTGCAGGCAGTGCTTCATGATGATCGATAGTACTGAAGGCTGCCAGAAAGTTTAACAGCACCAGCAAGGACATTTGATCTTTGTACACAGCTGTGAGGAAATCATTCATCATTGTCGCTGGTGCTGTTTCTATGCCAAATCCTGCTCTGAAGACAGACTGAAAGGAATCTAAGTTGTTGCAAGAGGCTGGTGTTGCCAGAGTTAGCCTGAAACCATTGGCTCCGGGATCTTGCCCAGGAAGGAGAGGTTGGAGATGAGGTGGCAGTTGCAAAGTTGTATTTAGTGATTGCTACTTGAGCATGGTTGAACCATCAAGTGGATTATGGTTGCTGGGGAGTCAGGCTCTTTCTGAGCAAAGTGTTGATAATCTCTGCTAGCAGTGACCCTGGGCATTCACTTAAGAGGGGCAAAGGTGTAACTCTCACATGGTTCCATGTGCTATCTCCAGCAGGTACAGAGCCCCTGCCTTCCCTTTACCCACCCTGGGGAGATTAGAGATTAGCCTAAATACAATCAGGGAAGTGGGTAAGTCGTCTTCTCCTTCCAGATCTGGATCTTCAGAGCCTCCTTCCCGTCACATTTGTGGAGAGGAAGCGTCCCATGATGTAAACTTGTTTTGGAGCCGCCCCAACGTAAAGGGAGTAGCCAGTGAAAAAGCACAGTGGGTCTAAGTCTCCACTCTGTTACACCAGTTTTACACCACTGTACCTCCTCTGATTTCAGTAGAGTTACACCAGCTTAATCCAGGTATGACAGAGACAGGAATAAGGCCCACAGAATCTGAAAAATCAAGTAATGTGGAATATCTGTTTGCAGTAGACTTCCTGGGATTGGGGGAGGGGAAGAGAAGTTATAGTTTTAAAGTGAACAAGTGTTAGTTAAACACACATTGCAGATCAGACTCAGGCCCATGCTACTGCCTCTTTGAATTGATCTGTCAATAAAAATTGGCCTTAAATTTTCTTTAAACACAGTGGTGTGACGTAACATTGTTAGTCAGGCATTCAACTCCACGCTTGCATGCAAAAAGCTGTCCTCAATGCAGTGTGTCCTTGCACGTATGTAGAACAAAATGGCATCCTCCATGAGCACTGAACAGCCAGACGGAATTGTCCCGCAGTCTCAGCTGGTCCTGGGTCACGCAGTGCATGCCTTGCATACACCAACAGCACATCACTGCTTAAACATCACACTGTACAACTGCCCTCCACCCTCTCGTTTGTGTGCCAGCTGGAGCTCTGGTGTAACTGAAGATCTAGCCTTGAGTCTCTTGAAGTAGAAAATGTTTGTTTGTTTGGGTTTTTTTTTTTAAAAGAAAAACCACATCTAAATCAGTCTTGTGCATACTACCATTTTTTAAGCAAAATTTTAAGTTGAATGTATTTTAGCTAGCAATTAATTTGTAAGGGAGAGGTAAGTGCAGCCAGGGAAATTTTTCCCGCTAAACTATATTTGATCCCTGGCTTTAAACATTCGGTAACGCCTTACCCCATAGGTACATTTTCCTTCTCCTTTCAATATGTTTTTTGTGATTTGTATTATCATTTCCTTAAACATGTTACGCAACACACGTTTTACCTCAGCTGGCGATTCAGACCCTTTATGTGGCTTCCGCTCTCCCCAACCTTCCAGGAATTTGACAAACTAATCACTGACTTTAGCGCTTTCTTTTTATGGTTGGGATTGTGGTGCTGAAGCAACTTTTCTCCCTGCCCCTACTTCCCTTTATCCTCTTAGGACTGACTAGGAATCTGAGAATTTCACAGTAACAGCCAGCGAGTGTTAGAAGGAGACAGACTTATTATTTTAACTCCAATTCTCATTCTCTTTTCTCTACAATAACTGCTCTCTTTATGTTATTAAAAACTATTTCATCTCCTTGAGGTCCTGTGTGTGATCAAATTTTTACCACTTATTTACTATAGTGTTCTCTATTGTGCACTATGTGCTGATTGACCACTGATGTGTTCAGCAGCTGTTATACTGCACAGTGCTGTCAGCTGTCCTGCATGGCATCAGGCTACCATATTGTCGTGTCATTTTGAATCCTGCCTCTTTGCTCCATTAATAATACCAGTTATTAGTAATTTCTTTTTTCACAAAATAGTGATCATTCCATGTTTTTCACACTCCTCCTCTCCCAGGTTCTCTCCAGGAATGGTGGGGAAGGTCTCAAAAAGGCTGTAATCACAGCATTTCTGGCTCTAGTGGCTGCAGGAAAAATGGAGGGGAATAATCTCAACAAAACTTATTACCATAAGACGTCCAGTAAAATTTTTCAGTTAAACAAGTTAAAAAAATGGGCCAGTAATCTGCTGTGGTATGACAATACCTATGATAAAAATTCCTATGTGGCACTGACTTGCTTATGTGCTATCGCAATACTTCCTAACTGCTGTCTTTACTTGTTGGCCCCTTTGTCTGTCTGTTCATGTACACACATAAGTGAGAGAAATAGTATATATGGGAAAGCAGATCTTATCATTTTTTAAATTGTAAATGAGTTTTATCTTGGTAGGTTTTAAAGTACCTTTTCTCTATCAGTATGAGGATTCCAGAAGATAAACTTTGACTTACCACTCTGTTTCAAAATAGAAAGATTACTGTAAATTGTCTTGTTTGTGAAAGAATGATGACACTGATACTAAGTTGTTGAAACTTATTTTTAATTTTGCTCATGGATGACTGTTGAGAGACCAGTGTTGAAAAAAACACACCCTAGAAATCAGCAATTTTTATAGGGTATTTGCACTGATCTTTCTGTAAACTGGTGATACACTGGCACTGAAGACTTTTTTTCCCTGATAAGACCATGCCAGCTTTCTCCCAATGGTCTTATGTATCCAAAGTTTTTATATTTTGGTAGGGAGAGAGGGTCACAGACTTAGTCTCTGTGATATGTCTAACACTGAATATTTTTTAAATTGCTGATTTAAACAGGACTTTTCTCCAAAATGGGATGACCTCATTTGAACCTGATTGGACCAAGTTGTATGGCTCCAAGGTATAGGCCTTGCACCTGATTTGTCCATAGACATGGGAGAAATGTGCTGCAAGCTGGAGTAAGTGAAGTTCACAAACCATACCAAAATCTCCAAGACCCAGTCACCATCATGGGAGAAAGTCAAAACCAACAAACAGGCTATGTCAGCCTTTGAACGGTCTCACTGCACCTGAAGATAGCTAGCTAGTGACAAGCACTGTGCCCACAGAACATCACTATCTGGCATCTGGACTGCAGTTCCAGCTCTTTACTCCACAATAGTCCAGAAGCCTACAAGAGCTAAAAACTTCATGAACTCCCAGTTATCTTAAGTATCTTATTTTTCCTCTTTCTGTTTTTGTGTTTTGTTTCTCTTAGCTGGGTGATGTTCCAGCCTTTTTATAGTCTTTAATTTTAGGGTGTGAAAGTGTGTCTGTGTGCATGCGTATGTGTATTAATACCCATAAAATCCATGTGGTGGGCATCAGAAAGTTCCCTGGGTTTAAGCAGCCCTAATTATTGGCTAATACAACTATTAATTAGAGTTTATTCTGTGTCCTATGTTTAAAAGTCTTGAGGGATTTGAAATTGTCCTCTGTAATTTCTGGTAAATAAGAGTTATCAAATTTTTGCTTATCAAGAATGTTCTATTAAAGTCTGTGTTATAAAATGTCGGGGGCAGGGTGGCATGGAGGAAGGGATTAGCCACCACACAACAACAGAGTTCTAAGCAGAAAGCTTAATAATTGGCACTGAGGTTGTGGTTCAGACATTAGCTAATTTGGTTTCAATATTAAGACATTTAATCAGCTACAAGTTGTAGATCTCATTGACTTTGATCAAATCCTTTAGTTGGATTTATAACCAAATGGACAGCCACCTTCTTAGAATCATCTTTCTTTAGTATTCATAAGAATTGATTATTTTTACTATTAATTTGATTATTTAACTTAATTGCTGATTTAAGTCCAGTCTAATACTGACTTGATATTGATTTTATGGCTGTAATGCTTTAATCTTAGTGCAGTTTAATATTAGTATTAATTGCTTAGCTTGGGTGACATATTTCAAAATTTTGTTTCTGTTTTTAAAAAATTGATAAACAGATACCGAGTCACATTTCTTTCAATCCGCAGTTTGGGTCTGGAACCTTTGAGGGCCTGGGCGGATACAAGCCAGGCAACCAAAAGCCTGACTAGCTCCGCCTTATTTCTCTTTGGTTCTCACATGTAGCCATGCAATGTTGTACCACTAATGTAACTCCCAGCAGAAAACCCACTTATCATTGTAATACCCAAGAGAAAAGCACTACATACAAATATCCTGTCAAGTGTTTTTTTTTTCCCAAAGAAAAGTTACAAGTTTAACCCAGTAGACTTGCTATAAATTGTATGTTAGACAAATCTCATTTCAAAACTAAGTATCAGGTTCCCATTCTGTTTCTGAACCTTTTTTACAGTTACTGTTTTTAAAATTCTTTAATAGAACTGGTTGAATTATTCATTGTGGACAGATTATGCAACAAATTTAGCCCTTTTTATAAATCATTTGTGATCAGATTTTGAGACGTGTGTTTGCTAATTTTGCAAACAAATTTCGCCTGAGGTTTACTGACATTCATCACTTTGACTACTTGCTATACATTAGTCATGGTGTGTGACTGGTCACCTAAGTCACATGGTGGTGTTTCTGCTGCCAGTTTGGATGACTGGCACTTTTTAAACAGACCCCCCAAAAAATATGAATAGGAAATAATGAATGCTTTTGTCCCATGTTTTGAGTGTGAATGAGGGAAAGCCGTACAAAATATTGGAATTAATTTGGAATTCAAATCAATGTTCCTGAGCAATGTTGAGCATTGGCCTGCTAAACCCAGGGTTGTGAGTTCAATCCTTGAGGGGGCCATTTACGGATCTAGGGCAAAAATCTGTCTGGGGATTGGTCCTGCTTTGAGCAGGGGATTGGATTAGATGACCTCCTGAGGTCCCTTCCAACCCTGATATTCTATGATTCTATGAAAGCTGTGGCCTTCAACAACTTCCTCCATAAAGGATCAATGTTGGCAGTTTTTACCCTACAACCAACATTACATGGGGGGGTTGTGAATGACACAAACAGAATCTTCTCCTGTGAGACTAAAAGCGTCACTTTTACCAAACCAGTCAGCCACTCAGAAATCTGCAATTCTTACCATCAGGTTACTAGGCCAACTACTTGTACATGTTACTTCAATACTCTAATATTCTTTCAAAATGTGTTTGGATCATTCTTACAATACTATCTTCATTGATAGGACTAATTAGGCCCAATTCTGATATCACTGATGAGTGTAAAAGAACAATAACTCCACTGATATCAATTCCATTCAGTTATATGTAGGTTCTTATACTGCGCTCATCACTGTAGTATCTGAGCACCTTCCAGTGGTGTATTAAACATCATGATTAATATCTGTTATGTGTCATTCCTTCTTTCTGTCATCCTCTCTCCAGGATGTAAGTTGTGCATATATAGTGTAAGTGTAGAAGTTTATTATTAGAGGAGATATGGTCAAAAAAGCACACCTGGCACTGGGAGCAGTAGGAGGTGAGGTTTTGGATGGTACAGTAAAAGCTTTGTTAACTGGCATGTTGGAGGAATGGGGGTGCCAGTAAGTCAAAAATTCCAGTTAAGTAAGAGGGAGGAACTTTGGGTGCGGGAGGGGGCTCAGGGCTGGGGCACAAGAGGGGGTGCAGGGCACAGGCTCTGGGTGGCAGTTTGGGTGTTGGAGGGGGCTCGGGGTAGGGGGTGGGGCCCGGGGGAGGTTTCAGGGTGCCGGATCTGGGTGGTGCTCACCTCGGGTGGCTTCCCCCAAGCGGCAACTTGTTCCTGCTGCTCCTAGGCAGAGGCCCGGCCAGGCGGCTCTGTGCGCTGCCTCTGCCCGCAGTCCCTGGGCAATGGGAGCTGGGGAGCCAGCATTCGGGATGGGGCGGGGCCATTCCTCCACCTAGGAGCATTGACCGCAGCCAATGGGAGCAGCAGGGGTGGCGCCTGCGGGGAAAGGCAGTGTGCAAAGCTGCCTGGCCGCGCCTCCACCTAGGAGCAGCCAGGGACGTGTCGCTGCTTGTGGGGAGCCGCCCAAGGTGAGCACCACCTGGATCCAGCACCCCGAAACCCCTCCCATGCCCCAACCCCCCACCCCAAGCCCCCTCTGTACCCAAACTCCCTCTGAGAGCCTGCACCCCCTTCCCAAAATGCCGGTTTCCGGTTGGTAAAGTGCTGGATAACACACTGTACTTGGTTCCTGTGGGAGTTGGTTCTACAGTCTCGGACTGGACCCAAGAAAGTTCAAGACAATGGGGTTACACTAGTGTTAAGTCTCATGAGGTCAGAATCAGATCCTGTATGCTTTGTCTGAACCAGAATAGTCTTACGCAGCTACTCCGTCTTTCTCTCTGTGTGAAGAATATTATGAAAGATTTTTGTTGAACTTCAATCAGAGCAAATCTGAGTGCATTTGAGTGGTTTGACTGTATGCATATAAGTCTAGTTTTTGTTTATGAACAAGAAGGAATAGGAAGCAGATTGGAATAATATAGTATTTTTTTAATTCCCTTATTCTATAGTCAACAATTTTTGCTCTTATGCTCTAGAAACCTTGAGAGGTACTTTTATGTCTCACTATCCTCAAATTTCTTTTCAAATAGCAAAATATTGCAAGAAGAGTAATTGTTAAATAGGAAGCATTGTTTGGGTGATTTTAAATATATCAAGAGTGGGTATAGAATTGGATGCTTACTGTTGAAAGATAAATCTTCATAAATGGCCTCACTGTATGCAAGGTACTGAATAAATTTTGGTTTATGCAGCTACGGTCAAAACAACTTGGACCCCCTTCCCTCCAAAAAAGCATATAACCAAGTAACACCCGATGAGTTAAAGAGGGCTTTAATGGGCTTGGTTCCATCATAATTCAATTTATTTTCTAGCTTTTAGAACTAAATCAAAACTGGGAGCAAATTTAGACCATACAGACAATAAATGCCACCATGAAGTGTTCTGATATGGGTGACATTAATGAATTTTTGCAAAGCCTAGTGTAAATCAATGCTCATTATTGTATCCTTTCTGCAGGAGTGGGTGCCAGGGGGCTGACAAAGTCTATATTTCTTATTTTGTTTTGTGTATATGTTTATATATATATATATATATATATGTAGCAAAACAAAAATGCCTGAGCTGGTCTGAGAATGTTAATAGTTTAACTATTCTGAGAAATATTTTTTCTTCTTAGCCTAGTGTGCTTATGGGGTTAATGCGGAAGGGTTATTGCTTAACAACCACACAGTAGTCAAATCTCATCACCTTCAGCAGGAATAATTTATGGTTTAATCTTACATGCAGGCGTATTAAATTAGTATTACTCATCAGAACCCGCTTATTAATAAAACAAGCTGAATTAGCCACTGGAGAATCATATTTGGAAATTCAGTGACAATTTTACATTTTTAATAAAGGCTCAGAAATATTACTGCAGAGCAGGTGGTATGAAGAAATGTGGTCAAATTTGACATTCATTAATAATTGAAGGATGGAACGTGACAGAGGTGAAAATTGATATTGATTTTTTCCCCTCTAATATTTGGATGAGTTCTGAAAAGTAAATAAAATGAGATAACAAGACATATCAAGTCTCACTGATTTCTTTGATCACCCCTCTCTGTACGCACACACATATATCACTATTTTCCCTATCATGTTTTGAATAATTCAACACCTATAGTCTTTCCAGTTCAATGCATTATAAAACACACTCAAGCAGAGTTTCAATCATATTAGACTGAAAGCTGAATTTTTTATGAAGGATTATTTAAAACAAAATGCGTCTTGGGCCCTACAGTCTCTGAAACCAAACAATCCTGATAGTTCAGTGAGGAAATGTCAACACTGTGGAGAATTTTTCGATTCAAAAAATTAAAGGAATCCTGTTTGATGTATATTAACCATATCAATATTAACAACCTTCTGTTGGATTTCAGAAGTGATTTGAGAGTGGCAGTATTATAGGCCTTGTATTTTAACTAGTTGTGAAAGCTCTGAATTACTTGTACTCATGCTGAATTTGACCTGCCTTTGGGAAAGCTCCAGCAATACTACTGATCTATTACTTTGATTCAGCCTAGATTCACTAGCCCCCTCAAACTCCAAACTAGCAGGAAATGTCACCAGCCTGTGTTGGCTAAACTTCAAGGTTCTGGTGCTAGACCTCTTCGCAAAAAGAGAACTCTGTATGGCTCTTAGGGCTGGATTAAACCAACAAAAGGCCCCAGACACCTCCTCTAGTCCCTATGTCTCCATTCTCACCAGCCCCATCCTCCTGTGGCCCCATCATTGATTGCGGTAGTGGTGGCAGGGGTCATCCTCTCAAGAGCCATATCTTGGATGATGGTGTTCCAACATTGCTCTTTGGCAGGTGGACTGGGGACTCCATACAACAGAGTCCTCTGTTAGGATTACAGAAGTCCCCCCTGCCCTCTGCTGCCATGGTTGGTTAGTATTGGCAGGGTGCTCTAACACACAGAGCCCTTTACTGGAGTGGTTGGCCATCCTTGGGCCTCTGTTCCAGGGAGTGGGGGTGGAGCCCCCGCCCCAAAACCTTGTTCAAAGGTGCCCATCTTTTCTGTACTTGCCTGAAGAATGGCTGTTAGAGCCCTCTCCCTTGCCCGTCTGAACAGCAGCAGTGGTGGTGGCTGGGAAAGTGGCATCTAGGGCCACCTCCTCCAAGCTTTTAAAGCAGTGGTGGTGACAGCTGCCCTCCAGTGCCATGTGCTTATCTGAGTATCTCGGATGGTTCCATAGGCAACTCCTATGGAACAGGCTGCCCTCATACGGCTGCTATACAATGGGTGCAGCTGTTGTGGCCAAATAAGGACAAGAGTGTTACCTCTGTTCATTGCAGACTTTGTGCCTAGAATTTTCCCCAGCCTACGCTGCCTGCCTTCCCCCTAAAGTGGTAAGGTACCCTCACATCTCTCTCCACCATTTTTTTCTCTCTGTATAAACAGTCTTTGACAAGAATCACCATTTAATAACAACAAAAAGCTAGATGAAAGTCATTAGCTTTATCACTAGTGTAGATCAGAGGCAACATCCTGGCCTCAGTGAAACTCAGTGTGGCCAGGATTTTATATCTGATCATCTTCTGGCTTTGAGGAGGGTTTTGTACATTTGATTAACCTAGATTATCAAATCTCACAGGTGCAGATCTCTGTTCAATAGGTTTAGGACTCTGCTTAACAGGATTTTCTCCCTTCAGGAAATCTGTGGCATGGGAGAAGATATGGAATCTACTGTTGTATTGATGGGGAGGAATGAGATGAAGGCTGTACGAAAGGCAAAACAACAGCAAATCCCAGAAAAATAGGGTGACCATATTTTACCAAAGGGAAATGGGCTACCTCCAGGCCAGCCTAAGCTCCCCTCCCTCTCCCTCTCCCTCCCTTCCTCCCACCAGCACGGGGCTGGGCTAAGGTCCCTCTTCTCCCCCCCCAGGGCTGGTCCCAGCCTCCCCACTGCTCCCCCACATGCAGGGCTGCCCCAGCCCACCCGCATGCAGGACTGCCTGAGCCCTTCCAGCCTCCCGCCCGTGTGGGGCCAGCCTGAAGTCCCCCTCCCCACTGGCACCTGGGGCCAGCCCAAGCCCCCCGCCACCTATCTGCGACCCCCTGTGCCTGTCCACACTGAGGGCTGATACTCCAAGGCCACCTGCCTGCACATGGGACTGGTGGTCCAAGCCCTGTTGCACGCCCGCGCACGGGGCCGCCTAAGCCCCCCCCCCCCCCCCGAATGCAGGGCGGGCCAGCTGGCATGAGCCACTATCCCTTGCCCTCCCGCATTGCCATTTGTCCCCTCACACCCACTAGGATCCCACTCCACCTTTTTGACAAAACTGGGCATTTGTCCTGTTTGCTCGTGCCGACTGATGGTCAGTTGGCAAGAGAAAACGGGACAAATGCCCATATTTGTCAAAAAATGTCAGGATGGCCAGGACAGGGCCTAAAAAAGGGACTGTCCCAGCCAAAATGGGATGTATGGGCACCCTACGAAAAATAAACAAATCAAGGGGTTGGCGCAAATAACAAAGTCCTAAAGTATGAGCGTTAAAGGACAAATTCTTCAGAGCACAATTGCTTCCAAAGACTCATTCGTATTTTCACATGACCATCTCTAGTCCAAGATATTGAGCATAAATAACATTTCTTGTCTGTAGTTAGTTTCAGCTTTCATGCCTCCTTACTGCTTACTACAGACCAAGTTTGTAGGTCCCTTTGACTGTGTTACCAGAAGAAATGACTGGTGCACTAGCTCACTTTGCCAGACTGAATATAAATTGACTTCAGTAGCCAGAATTAATGAAATCGAGTGAAATGACTCAAAAGGTATTCCACAAGGTATTTCGCTTTAATTAGTGAGATATATTGCAGGAAATGTGATCCATCAGAGATTAAAGAAAGTTACAATATATTATGCTCCTTTTTTAAATGTAGGTAGGTTAATGCTGGAAATAGAATTCCGAATTCTGGATTTGTTTGGCATTGGAGTGACGTTTGTTCAGTCTGTTTTCATAATTGCCTTAGAATACAATAGTAAAAAATGAGTCACGCTACAGTTAAAATGAGAAGCTAGACTAGTAGGTGCTAATGACCAGGGGTTATTAGCCAAATTTTAGATATGTATCCCTATGTTGTGCCCACTGAATGCAAACAAGTTCCATTGTGCATGCAAAACCTACAGTTGCATGCACAAAAAGAATAAGTGAACTCTTAGGTCCCTGTTTCTTTGTAGATTGTTACCAGCTTTCGATGTGCATTAGTACAGACAAATGCAGGTTTTGCGAATTAAAGGGTATCCTTGAGGAAGGAGGCTGGCGCTCATAGTCTGAATCCGGCCAGTTGTGATATAAACATTCTTTTGAATCTTATGCCCTGTATTGGAGGTGAAGGGTTTCTTCTCAATCATATTGTCTACCACGTACTGCTGAGCAAAACTATTCCAAATAGTGAATCCCTGCTGTATCGAATTTTCTTCACCTGGCTATTAGGCTGGATGTTTCTCAAAGTAAGTTTTATGCTCTTCACAGATAAGATTGCTACAATTTGGATTGGATTGGCAGTCTCTATGCCACGAAAGCTCTGTGTAGGAGATGATAAATGCGAAGTCTTGCCTGTTGGGTGTTCACTAGTTTTCCCTGCTGGGTTCTGGAAGTGGTTGGGGAATTCCAAGATGCAACCTGCAATTCTGGTCCATGTCTTTCTTGGCCACCCAAATTCATTAGTCAAGCACTGGGTCCATTGTTATAGGATAGTATCAAGGCTTAGGTGAGGTATCAGCAGCATAAAGACATGATTGCTAGGACTATGCTGAAGAAATTATTTCTTGACACGGGCAACCTCATTAATTATTGCACTGTCCATAATTTTCCTTTTCCTGGGTAAGGAAAACCTGGCAGCAACTGGAGGCCACAGATTTCTTCAACTTCCTTCAGTTTGGTGTGTGGCATGGAGACAGCAAGGAGACTGCACTTAATGGTTGTTACAGAGATTGCTATGTTCCTACCTGTGTCTTGTGATATTTACGACATGGAAATAAGACAGGGGCGGGCAAACTTTTTGGCCTGAGGGCCACATCGGGTTTCGGAAATTGTATGGAGGGCCAGTTAGGGGAGGCTGTGCCTCCCCAAACAGCCAGGAGTGGCCCAACCCTGCCCCCTATCCGACCCCTCCTGCTTCTCACCCCCGATGCCCCCCCCAGATGCCTGCCCCATCCAACCCCCGCGTTCCCTGATGGCCCACCCCAGGACCCCTGCCCCATCCACCCTCCCCGCTCCCTTGACATCCCCCAGAACCCCCAACCCCACTGCCCCCCACCACTCCATCCAACCCCTCCTCTCATTCCTGACTGCTCCCCCGGGACCCCTGCCCCCATTCAACCCCTGTTCCCCGTCCTCTGACCGCCCCGACCCCTATCCACCCCCCCACCCCCTGACCACCACCCTGAACTCCCCTGCCCTCTATCCAACCCCCCCGCTCCCTGCCCCCTGGAGCCATCCACGCCACCATGCAGCACAGAGCACTGGGTCAGGCCAGGCTCTGCAACTGCGCTGCCCCAGGAGCTTGCAGCTTCACCACCCAGAGTATTGCGCCGGCGGCACAGTGAGCTGAGGCTGCAAGGGAGGGGGAACAGCCGGGGAGGGGCCAGGGGCTAGCCTCCCGCGCCAGGAGCTCAGGGGCTGGGCAGGAGGGTCCCGCAGGCCGGATGTGGCCCGCGGGCCGTAGTTTGCCCACCCCTGCTATAAGAGATGACAAGGGTGATTTTCAAAGGCACAGGTAGGCAGCCGACTCCCATTGAAAGTCAATGCGAAATAGCCACTTAACTCCTTTAGGCACTTTTGAAAATTCCAGCCTTAAGCTTTTTTTCCAGGAAAGCACTTTGGCTCTTGCTGCTCCCAACTCTACAGAACTGGGTCTGAGAAGCCCCATAAGCCTTACAGTGGTAACAAGGGATCGTGTTAAAGGACTATGAGACATTTCCCCCAGTACATGATCTCTAGAGTATTTCTCACTTTGCCCTCGGGTGCCTGATAAATTGTGCTCAAGATTACAAAATTCTCTGAGGCCCAGCTCACTGAACTTAAACTTCCAAGTAAAACTGCAGGGTACGGTTTGCTTCAGACTCCTGCAAACTGAACTGTAAGGTCTGATTCATGAACCTTTTGTGAAGGGAACCCAGGAGCGTTCACACTGCCTAGTTTAGAACCTGGAGTGTAGACTACTTCTATGCAGTTATGTTTCATTTCTTTAATTCTAATGATCAATTAGTGTTCCTATAGTTAATTTACCATCCAATGTTCTAGAGATAACTTTTTTTTTCTCTTTCTAGATTCCCACATAAGTACAACACTGATATTTCTACAAATCTAGTCATTATAATTAGTGCCATTATTATTTACTTGCTTTTGCTATCATTCATTAAATCTTCATGAAGATAAAAAGTCTTCCTCCTTTATCAATTTGATTAAGTGGGAGGTAGGGAGTCAGTGCAACAAGGGACAGAAAACATTCAGCTCCTATTAATGGACGTTGCATACAGAATTCTTCATCCACCACAATGCAACTTCAGCCCCTTCTACTGAAGCAATTGGGTATAATACCTGAAAAAGATACCATTATGTGAGTAGCTCAGCTATTGAGCCTGAGCGCAAGTCCCTCGGTGCTCTCTGTTCACAAGTATAATGCCAGTGTAGATAGGGACACCTGGGTAAATGAAGCAAAGAAGGGAGAAATGTCTTACACTTGCCTAAAGAAGTAATTATCAAGCTCAAGTGGCATAGTTCTGAAAGGCATAGTACAGGTGAGATGCAGTTTTTCACTTCTGTGGCAGAAGTAGTCGAGAAACAGGCCTGAGTTTACATGGCATACAGTACAAGATAAGTGCACAAAAAGATTAATTATGTTTCCCTAGGCAAAGCCATGATGCCACATATAGTGGAAAATTATCCCTACTGGTTGCAATTCCTGTGATCCTGAGCCCCTCCATGCCTGTTAAGTGCATGCAGGCACAAGGTGCACTGATGTTGTCAATCAGCCTTTGAGAGCCTTATCCATCAATGGCTTTCAGTGATCCCTCTGAGCATACCAAGTTGAGTTCTTAAGACATCCATGTGTGGGCTACCTCCTACATAATTCTGTTTAGCATGTGGAGAAGCATCATGTGTTTCTTTATGCTAGACAGGGAGGTACTGCCAAAGTTTGGATTCTGAGTTCTGTGGGGAAATGGTGACTTGCTGGGGATGGAGAATCAGAGAGATTATTAACCTTTGTAGGAAACAAGCAGAGAAGTCCCGTGGAGGCTTCATGGCCTAAATTGCAGAAACTGAATTTTGATGAGAATAATGCCTAAATGCACATGTACAGAAACATCTGAAGGCCACAAAAGAAAAATAAAATCAAGAACTAGAAATCTCTTTCTTGGCTTGGAAATTTCTTAACTCAAAACAGAAAAAGATCTTTTTGCATTCACCTTATTGTCAAAGAGGAGCAAGTCTTTTATTTTAAAAATGGTATTGAGAACTAAGGCCAACTATTGAAATAAGAGGTTTAATGCAGAGGAAGTAAGCGGATGGTACATGCCTCCTCATGCTCTGCTCTGGCACTGGGAACAAATGATTATTTTATGAAGTCTATAGAAGCTGAATAACTCAGAGTATAATACACAGAACATAATCTTTTAAATGCTAGTGCCACATTTTTTCTGAATCACAGATCAATTCATCATTTATAATTTAGCACAATTTGATATAACAGGCAAAAATATATACTGTGTGAAACAAATAGATGTTACAAGTATATAGTATTTTTATTTCTAATCTCAGGAGGGGGTTTGTTATATTTTCTGTTCTTTTGTGTTTCTATTTGTCCACAGTCCTTGGACTACATTGATTGCTCTTAAAAGATGAAAGACATTCCTCTCCATTTAGTGGAGAGAATTTTACAAGAGACCATCAACTGCAACCCACAAGGCACTTGTTACAAATGTCATCTTGAAAATGTTTTCTGGAGAACAATGAACTGCAGCTCTGACCCAATTTCCCCCCCCCCACCACCACCACCACCACACACACCTCCAAAAATAGTAAGATCCCTCTGTTTCCTTTGGAGGAAAAATAACTTGATTTCCCCCTCCACACACACCCCACACACACACACGATGATAGATAATGCCAGTACAAACAGCCTATATTCAAAACATGTGTGTTTAGATAATCAAGTTTTGTCATTTACACAGCATCCGCTACACAAAATTTTAATGTTTACAAAAACAGTCATGATATACATTAAAAAAGGATTCTTGTTTTATAAAGATTTAGTATCTATTTCAAGAAATGGGAAATTAAAAAGGTGTCACAGTTTCAAGGGAACTGCACCTTTCTATCCCAACCAAGATCCACTCCAGGACAGGAGTGCCTGGTGCAGTCTCAGGTCTGCAGCCATCATCTGTCTCTGGGTAGGGGCCTGTCACAGGATCCACTCACAGCATGTGGCACTTCCTCCTGGGGGCTCTGGAGATTAGCTCTTGCCAGGTGCTGCCCTCCTCTACTTATCAGCTCTTTCAGCCTGCAGCCCCTCTGACTCCTGAAACTGCAGCTTCCTGTTTGTGGCTTGGCCCCTTGGGCCAGGTCACCAAGTTCCTCCTCTTCTGAGAAAAAGTCCTTCCAGATCACCTGGTGTCTTCAATGACCTGTGCCACTTCCCATTGGCTGGTAGGGGAACCCAGGTCCCGGTCTTTCTGGGTTTGCCAGCCCAAGTTCCCTCCTCCCAGGGAGTGCCTATAGACTACTTCCTTACAGCCCCGTGCTGCTCACAGCTCCTGGGCTTTATACAGGCCCCTCCTGTTCCTGCCCAGTTGAGCCCATTTCCAGTTAGTGGCCTGCTCCCTGTCTCCTTCTGGTGCAGCCTGGGCAGTTAATTGGCCCACTTAGCCATTTTAACCCTTCCCAGCCTTGTGTAGGGTGAACACCCCATCACAGGACTCTGGTCCCACTCCCTTCTGATGGGGAGGTTTTAAGGTTGCACAGCACCTACCAAACACTGTAATGTCACCAGTATGCCTAATGGTCAGTATCTGGGCTGTGCTTTCTCTCCGAGGACAACAACATATTTACCAGCGATCCCACAGTTCTTTCCCAGCAGAATACATTCATTAGAAGGAGGGGGGGGGGGGAACCATGCAGAGAAAACACTTTAAAAAAAAAAAAACAATGACCAGACTCCAACCCACACTAAATATACTGGAAATCACCCAGCTTCTACATGGGAGGTCTGATAGACCAACATTCTTTCCCACCCTACAGAAAGAGTTGGGGACAGAGAGTCATGTCCCTTTACTGAATCAAAATGAAGATCCTGTGTCAGCTGAAGTTCAACGTTTTTTTACCAAAACTCCTTTCTTTGATTGAGCATCTGGAAAACCAGTTTGAACCAGTACATGCAAATTCCCCAAGTGTTTCTCTGGAGTTGTTTACAATCTCCAGGGTACTCACCCCGCATTGTTTTGGAGCCCTGGTAACCCTTCCTCAGAGAGTAGAACACAATCATACAATGGTCCCAAAGGCTGATTGCTTAAATGTTCAAAATTACCTTTCCATCCCAGAGCTCCAATATGGATGACGGGATTAATTGCAAATTTGCAGATTACACTAAACTGCGGGGAGATGTAGATATACTGGAGGGTAGGGATAGGGTCCAGAGTGACCTAGTCAAATTGGAAGATTGGACAAAAGAAATCTGATGAGATTCAACAAGGACAAGTGCAGAGTCCTGCACGTAGGAAAGAAGAATGCCATGCACCGCTACAGGCTGGGGACCGACTGGCTAAACAGCAGTTCTGCAGAAAAGGACTTGGAGGTTACAGTGGATGAGAAGCTGGATATGAGTAAGCAGTGTGCCTTTGTTGCCAAGAAGGCTAATGGCATATTGGGCTGTATTAGTAGGAGCATTGCCAGCAGATAGAGGGACGTGATTATTCCACCTCTATTCAGCACTGGTGAGGCCACACCTGGAGTACTGTATCCAGTTTTGGTCCCCCCTCTACAGAAGGGATGTGGACAACTTGGAGAGAGTCCAGTGGAGGGCAATGAAAATGATTAGGGGGCTGGAGCACATGACTTACGAGGAGAGGCTGAGGGAACTGGGGTTATTTAGTCTGCAGAAGAGAAGAGTGAGGGGGGATTTGATAGCAGCCTTCAACTACCTGAAAGGGGGTTCCAAAGAGGATGGAGCTAGGCTGTTTTCAGTGGTCGCAGATGACAGAACAAGAAGCAATGGTCTCAAGTTGCAGTGGGGGAGGTCTAGGCTGGATGTTAGGAAAAACTATTTCACTAGAAGGGTGGTGAAGCACTGGAATGGGTTACCTAGGGAGGTGGTGGTTTTTAAATCCTTAGAGGTTTTTAAGGCCCGGCTTGACAAAGCCCTGGCTGGGATGATTTAGTTGGTGTTGGTCCTGCTTTGAGCAGGGGATTGGATTAGATGACCTCCTGAGGTCTCTTCCAACTCTGATATTCTATGATTGTATGTGGTTTAAGTAACCCGCAGCAAGGATCAAGGCAGTCCCACTTTTGTCTTGTTTAACTTGGTCCAGCTTGTATTAAAAAGTAATGTTCTAATCTGGGCCAGAATTGTTAGCTTGCAATGTATAGGCAAAAACATACTAACTGTGATATTTTTTATTTACCTTGCACATATATGAAGGGTGAAGGCAGCAATCATAGCCACCATGAGATATACAGGTCCAGGGTGTCCTAAGGTGATGCTTTAGCTTACATTTTTTATTATTTTTTTTTTATTTCAGAGTCACACATTACTTTGCTGATGAGATGAACATAAAACAAAAATATATCTATCTAAACGACACACATGTTCATGAACATTATATACAGCATGTAACAGACAAGGCATAAAACACACATGATTTGAGGACGTGGACTCACTCAATATTTTTCATTGTGTGGGGCAAGAGGCGTGAGAGCAAATTGCCATTTTATGATGAATGCTTTACTCTACTTACAACAAGTGTGACTACAGGGAACAGTGTTATATCATGGTGTAGAAAAGTGCTGGCACTGGCATACCTACCAACAACCTCAACGCAAAAATGAGGCTGCTAATTTGAATAAGTGGGCATACTTTGCATAAAAATAGAGATAAATGGACAGAGAGAGAGAGATGGAAAGGGGACAGCTAGCCAGGGAAAAGAAAACCTCTCCCTGTTTTTTCCTGGCTGAGAGGGACAGCAGATTTCCTCCCCACTCATTAATTCAGAGCCCTACCCCAGTTCAATACCTTCCTGACCTGCCCATTCCACAGTCAATCAATTCTTGCCCTCTACCCCATTCCAGTTCAATCAGTTTAGTTTTGCCTTTCCTTTCTCCCAAAGCATTTCCTCTGTCCCCCTGTTCCCAGCTTTATTTGTGTGGATCAGAATGAAGGATGGGGCTACTGTACTGGACCTTGTGCTATTTGTGAGTTGGCACAAGAACAAAGGGTCAGATTTCTGATGATATTTAGGTAGGTGATTAAAGACACAGATATGTGCCTAATGGAATTTTCCAATGTGCCTAGATACCTTACTCCCATTGAAAACATGGTGCTTTTGAAAAGCTTACGAGGTGCCTATCTGCATCTTTATGTACCTAAATATCTTTACAAAACTAGCCCAAGGAACTGCTTGCTGAGCTTTATACATGTAGGACCCAATGTTGCTTTCAGAGCCAACTGTTCGGAGAGATTAGGGCTCCTGGGCCTTGGGAGACTAGGGTTAAGTTCTGCTCCACCACAGACTTGCTATTAGAGAGGTGAGGTAGGTGAGATCATACGTTTTATTGGACCAACTTCTTTTGGTTAGAGAGACAAGCGTTAGAATTTACACATCAGGTCTGGGAAACTAACTCAGTGTCACTGCTAAATACAAGATTTTAATAGATTGTTTAGCATAAGTAGTTAACACACATTTTAAGGGACTTTTCAAGGTGAAGCCTGTTAACACGCCTCCAGTCATAGGGGAGGAAAGAAGGGGAGAAGCAGCTGGTGGAGGGGGGTTATTAGTGGGTTACAGATTGTTGTAATAAGCCATAAATCTGGTGTCTCTATTCAGTGCATGATTTTTAGTGTCTAGCAAAGTTAAGCTCCCAGACGCGACTTCTGAGAGCATTGAGCAGGTTTCCTTTGAGGCTGAGGACTGATAGAGTGATCACTTTTTGAAAAGTGTTTACCCACAGGTGATGGGGTGTTTTTGTCTTTTATCATTTTCCTGTGTGAGTTCATTTGAGAGCATAGTGATTGTATGGTTTCACCCACATAGTTGCTATTAGGGGCATTTAGTGCATTTAGATGAGGTACACCGCATCCTATGTGACTCAAGGCAAGTCCCTTGGTGACCCTGCCTCAGTCCCCCATCCATATAATGAGATTAGTAGTACTTTCACAGTGATGGTGTGATTTGCCCAGACACTATGGTAATGGGGAGCCATAGAAGTACCTAAGATAGATATACGTTTCCCAGCAGTTCCAATGAGAATTTTATCAAAGAACTGGAGCCCTAGACAAGAAAATGTGCCACATAAAATGAAAAAGAACCCTGTTAAAAATGTGTATGATAAATGAGTATAAAAGAAAAAAACACCTTGTAAAAATACTCTTTTCTGAATCCATGGGACTCAGACTAATAATCATACCCATTTTCAGTTCTAGGCATAAAAATAATGGTTAAGTCATGGCAATATATTCCTGGAATTTATATGAAAATATACACAGCACATCTTTCCTGCATAAATTCTTATTGTCTATAATTCATCAAACACTGTGTGGTCTGTTGTAGGGTCATATATTATGTACAGTAACTTTTTTCTTGCATTGCATAATCACTTACTAACTTCTTATGCTCATACATTCCTTCCTCCCCCACCACACTTTGGCATCCTAAAGCAATTACTTCAAAGCATAACAGGAAACACACTACATACCTCCTTCTGTATGCACCCACAAAACCACAACAAATACATATTTCTGCTGCTACACAAATACAGCATAACTGACTAACCATTAACCTATAGATGAAGCAGACCTGTGCTTCCTGGACATTTCTTTTGTTGTATTTCAGAGCAGTACAATACAGGGTCAACTGCCCTCCGCAGCTGTAGAGCTGAAAGTTCATTCTCAGGGACAAACCTCCTTTTACGTGCTCCAAAGCTGCTCCTCCTGCCCCAATCCAGCTAGGGTGACCAGATAGCAAGTGTGAAAAATTGGGCGCCTAGACAAGACAAAGCCCTGAATAGCGGGACTCTCCCTCTAAAATCGGGACAGCTGGGCATCCTAAATCCAGCCCTTGTTCAGACTGATAGTCCTCCATATTTTTCCTCACCCCCGTTCCACTTTCCTTCGTGCCCTCAGCCGCAATTCTCCCCAGAAAGGAGAACAAGAAACACCATATTTTTAACTGATTTTTTTTGCTGTTATAAAGGTTCTTTTATCCCAGTGTTTTGCCTCCTCCTCAAGTGTCTGGCCTCCTTTCTTTACTGTCCAGTCAAGTCTTGGTGGTGCTGAGATGACCCGCTCTCCTCCCCACAGTCCCACACTCCCCCTCTCCCCATTTATTTCTAACGTATGTTGAACAAATTAACTCCTTGATTATTTCTTTGGCTGTGCAATTGTGCAGCAACAGCCAGCCCGCATAGCACAGCATATTTAGGTTAGTTTCAAGCATGCTTTTGTCCAAAGTATCCCCTCCTAGGGTGAGCAGGTATTTATATTTCTGTATGTAAATACCTCTCCGGGGGCAAGTTGAGTGCTTATGAAACAAAGTGTGTATGGGAAGGAGCACTTTGTCAAGGGGTGGGGGAAAAGATGGTGTCCACTCCTCTCTGAACCCATTGACTGTCCAGCTACCTTGCCTGACTTTCTTGAAATCAAAAACCTACAAACCCTCCATAGATCAGACTGGCATCTCCTCAGGTCAAATACTCTATTTCACCAGATCTAGCCATACCAGAACTGTACTTACACTGCTTGTGCCCCACCTTCAAGACCTCGCCCTGAACCATTGCCCCCTTCTTAGCTAAACTGCAGAGGGACCTAGCTATCTCAGTGCTGGGCACACCTGATCAATATTTCTGGCAGCTCACTAGGTATGATTCTTGCCCTCTTTACCACAATGTCTGGTATCTCTGCTGCTCCCTGGTCACAATGTTCCCCTAGTTGTGATGGTGAAAACTTAACTGGTTTGGCATACAGGGTCAGTTGGGATATATGCTCCTAAATTTGGAAGCTTATCCAATGCCTGTGTGAAACTCTGGAATGTGCAAAATTTAGCTGAAAATCTCATGAGAAAGCTTTTCACATAGTAGTGCAGTATTCGTGGTTCTTTCTGTGCTCTTCTCTGTCTTGTCCCTCTGTTAGACCAGGATTCTCTCTCTTCACTTGTATTAACTTTTCTGTGTACCCTGCCCAGAGCCACCGAGAGCAGGTTTAGGCCCCAGTGAAAAAAAATTTTCGGGCCCCCCAGCAAGGGCGGACTGGCTAAACAGGGCCGACAAGGGGGGGGGGAAAGCCGGGGAGCCGGGCCCCGGGCCCCCTTCCGGACCGCCGGGCCCCGGTAATTTGTACCGGCTTCCTCCCCCCTCTCGTCGGCCCTGCCCCTGCCCCATTTCCTCTTAGGAGAGCGTGGTAGTCCAAGGCCAGCCAATGGCAGAGGAAGCTTTGGCATTCTGTTTCCTTTACAACTGTGCTTGCCAGGAGCTGGACACATTCAAATAATATGAAGAGGGGTGCCACTGTGGGAACCTGGATAAAACCAAGAGATCTAGTATAGGAAATAAGGTACAGATATTCCATATGGATACCCCATATCCATATGCCTATGGATTCTAATGGATCCAGCGACTCTGGGAGCAAAACACCCTGTTCATTCCATGGTGGTACAAATCCTCCTGCCTCTCCTCCATAGGTGCTGATCCTAGGGGTGCTGGGGGTGCGGTAGCACCTCCTGGGTTGAAGTGGCTTCCATCTAATACAGAGTTCACAGTTTGGTTCAATGGCTCTCAACATGGCCAATATACAAATTGTTCCAGCACGGGCCTTCCCGGAGGGTATGATATGAGGAAATAGCTGTAAAGAGAAAAGTTTGTCATGGCTACTACAGCATCAAAGCTGCAGCTAGTGTAAAATGGCAAAGCTCCACTGATCTCACTGTAACTATACCAGTTTACACCAGCTGAGGATCTGGTCCATACTGTTTTCCGATCTACACAGAGGTTTTTCTTCTCTGCGCCATCCCCACCCCACATACAAGTTGTGACGCTCTATAGCTTTGGTAGATTCATTGCATATAGAGTTAAACAATTTCACAAACTGCTTCAGATTGCCTTGGCAGTAGAATGAGAATGGAAGGGGAGAAATATCTGGTTGGTTTATTTTGTGGTTTTGGATTTCCTTCCTCAACCTGTGGGGGGAGGGAGGGAGAGGGGGATGTAGCTCAGGAGAGAGAAGAAAAGAATGAAGCTAAAAGCTTGTCTTGTTTAAAGCATTTAAAAATTCTTGATATTATTAAAATGATTATAGTGCAGGCTACCCAGAGCATCACATCGCTCCCTGTACTTTATGTGGCGAGTGCTATTGTTAACCATATGAACTTTTGCTCTTGCATGGCACGTCTTCCGTCTTTTTTAAGTGCTTTATTTCAACACCACTGGCACCTTAATACTGAACGTCACATTTTATCAAGCAGCCCAGCAGTACAAGTGTGCCAAGACATTTAACTTCGTTAACCTTTTATTCTTTTCAAATTACCCAAAGAACAGCGAGTAAAGAAGAAATAAAATGTAGTTCTGTCAGGACTTTCTTAAACTTGGCAGGATTTGAAATAATGCAGCCCAGCCAGCACATAAAAAAATAATAATTAGTGGATTGTGTCAATCTGATCAAAACCAAAAAACATGGTAGCCTAAGTTGCTCCATGTAGATTGGTAAATATTATGGAACAAATCTTTAGCTGGTGTAAATTAGTATAGCTGCAATGATACCATTTTACACCAGCTACAGATCTGACTCTACACTATCTATTCTCTTACTTTCCATATTCATCTTCATTAAGTTTTTGGGCCTGATTCTTCCCTCATCTACATTGGTATAACTCAAAAGTAAACTCCACTGATGTCAAAGGACTTACACCAGGCTAGAGTGCAATTCCAGCCCTTCATTATTAAGTCGCTGGTATCATGTTTTCTTCTTTCTTGCACCTGCTTATTCTGAATCCTACATTACAGGTTTCTGGTACTCTGAGTGTTTTCAGATGTGTTTCCAGCATTGTGATTAATTGGTCTTGGTGGTGGTGGCAGCAGCAAGGTTTAACTTATTACTGAAACCCAGGCAATTTTTCTGCTGTCAGCACATATTGATAAAGAGCTATGTGAAGATGGCTCCATGGAGCTTTCCTAAAGATCCAAAGACTCATACACAGAGTGACAATGCTCCAGCTACTGTAATTCTATATGCAACATGGTGGCAGCTAAATGATTCATAATGTAATCATAGAATCATAGAATATCAGGGTTGGAAGGTAGATGGTAGGTAGACCTCAGGAGGTCATCTAGTCCAACCCCCTGCTCAAAGCAGGACCAATCCCCAACTAAATCATCCCAGCCAGGGCTTTGTCAAGCCTGACCTTAAAAACCTCTAAGGAAGGAGATTCCACCACCTCTCTAGGTAACCCATTCCAGTGCTTCACCACCCTCCTAGGAAAAAGTATTTACTAATAGCCAACCTAAACCTCCCTCACTGCAACTTGAGACCATTACTCCTTTTTCTGTCATCTGCGACCACTGAGAACAGTCTGGATCCATCCTCTTTGGAACCCCTTTTCAGGTAGTGGAAAGCAGCTATCAAATCCGCCCTCATTCTTCTCTTCCGCAGACTGACTAAATCCCAGTTCCCTCAGCCTCTCCTCATAAGTCATGTGCTCCAGCCCCCTAATCATTTTTGTTGCCCTCCGCTGGACCCTTTCCAATTTTTCCACAGCCTTCTTTTAGTGTGGGGCCCAAAACTGGACACAGTACTCCAGATGAGGCCTCACCAATGCCGAATAGAGGGGAATGATCACGTCCCTCGATTTGCTGGCACTGCTCCTACTTAAACAGCCCAAAATGCCATTAGCCTTCTTGGCAACAAGGGCATACTGTTGACTCATACCCAGCTTCTCGTCCACTGTAACCCCTAGGTCCTTTTCTGCAGAACTGATGCCTAGCTACTTGGTCCCTAGTCTGTAGCAGTGCATGGGATTCTTCCGTCCTAAGTGTAATGTTTCATCACTTCCTTAAAGATTGGTTAGAAAATAAACATTCCCTGGTTAAAGTCATAGCTCCTTTATTCTGTATTTGACGATTATTCATAATACACTAGAATGTTACTCTGGGTTAGTGACAGTACACAAACCATTCTCCCAGAACATATTTCAACTCTTTGCCTCTGAATCTCCACTGCCTTATACTACTGCAATCATTTATAGCCATTCAAAGTGGGTGTAAAATGCTACTGAATCAGAATGGTAGAGCTTCAGATCCACTTTGCACTAATGTAAATGACCAGACAAGGAAGAAGGCAGTGCTATCCACTCTGCAGTGTGATTTGCAAATCAGGCAGTTATAGGACGTTGTTCTGGCCCAAGAAAAGAGTGAGCAAGTAGCTTAAGTAGTGGCATTGAAGTTAGTGGCGTTACTACACAAAAATGGTAATATGGTGTATTAGTGGTTAAGAAAGTGAAACACATCCAAAACACCAGGATCACCAAACTCAAATGCCATAAAGTGGAGCTGGCCAAGCATGTGGCCTGTTTTCAGCACAATTATCATGTCCATCATCCAGCCCCAGCTTCTGACTGCCAGAGGTTTAGAGAAACTCAGATCATGGGGTTGCATCCCTGACCATCTTGACTAATAGCCATTGATGGACCTACCCTCCATGAACATATCTCATTCTGTTTTGAACCCAGTTTACTTTTGGCCATCACAACGTCCCTTGGCAATGAGTTCCACAGGTTGACTGTGCATTGTGTGAAGAAGTATTTCCTTATGTTTGTTTTATACTTGCTGCCTATTAATTTTATTGGGTAGCCCCTGGTTCTTGTGTTACGTGAAGTAGTAAATAATACTGCCTCTCACGTTCTCCACACCGTTCATGATTTTATAGATTTCTGTCACATCTCCCATTCACCCCCATCAGTCTCTTTTCTACATAGAACGGTACCAGTCTTTTTAATCTCTCCTCATATGTAAGCTGTCCGACAGCCTAATAATTTCTGTGGCCCTTCTCTGTACTTTTCCCAATTCTAATATATCTTTTTTGAGATTAGGCAACCAGAACTGCACATAGTATTCAAGGTGTGGGTGTGCCATGGATTTGTATAGTGACATTATGATACTTTGTTTTATTTTCTATGCCTTCCTAATGGTTCCTAACATTCTGTTAGCTTTTTTGGCAGCTGCTGCATACTGAGCAGATGTTTTCAGAGAACTATCCACAATGCCAAGAAGATCTTTCTTGAGTGGTAACAGCTACTTTAGACCCCATCGTTTTGTATGTATAGTTGGGATTATTTTTTTCCAATATGCATTATTTTGCTTTTATCGATATTGAATTTCATCTGCCTTTTTATTGCCCAGTCGCCCAGTTTTCAGGGATCCCTTGGTAACTCTGTGCAGTCAGCTTTGTACTTAACTATCTTGAATAACTGTCTGTCTTCTACAAACTTTGCCACCTCACTGTTCATCCCTGTTTCCATACCATTCATGAGTATGTTGAACAGCAGTGGTTCCAGTACTGCTCCTTGGAGGACCCTGCTCTCCACTGTGAAATCTGACCACTTATTCCTATCCTTTGTTTTTTACCTTTTAACCAGATATTGATCCATGTGACGACCTTCCCTCTTATCCCATGACTCCTTACTTTGCTTAAGAGTCTTTGGTGAGGGATCTTGTCAAAGCCTTGTCTAATGAAGGATAAGTTAGAAAAATGATTGGTATAAATCATGATGGAAAACATATTTTCGTAGAAAGCGACAAAGAGTCCTATGGCACCTTATAGACTAACAGACGTATTGGAGCATAAGCTTTTTGTTTAATCCAGGATTAAACACATACTGTGAATGGCTAGCCAACTACAAAAGCAGTTTCTCCTCCCTTGGTGTTCACACCTCAACTGCTAGAAGAGGGCCTCATCCTCAATGACTGAACTAACCTCGTTATCTCTAGACTGATTCTTGCCTGCATATTTATACCTGCCTCTGGAAATTTCCACTACATGCATCTGACGAAGTGGGTATTCACCCACAAAAGCTTATGCTCCAATACGTCTGTTAGTCTATAAGGTGCCATAGGACTCTTTGTCACTTTTTACAGATCCAGACTAACACAGCTACCTCTCTGATATTTTCGTAGGTAGTTCTTTGCTTGAAAATGTGAAAAAAGTAGCTCCATACCACTAGTTATCATTTCCATGTAGACCAGTCAGTGATTATTTTGCCTGTCCAGCCCAGAGGGGAAGCCAAGTCCAAATCTCTTACAGGTGTCACCTAGAGGCGACCCAAGAAGCAGGTAGCAAAATAGTCCTTTTTTGTTCACTCTCTCTCTATCACACACACACACACACACACACACACACGTGTGCATACATGCATACTGTAGCATGTTGTTTATGTGTGCATATCTCACACAACCCATATACAGATACACCCATGTATAGGTCATGTGTGCATGCACACACCCGCACACACTCAGCATATATATTTTCCACAGGTCTGTTTTTTGAAATGCAACATCAACAAGACCCCTGTTTATCCCAGGGGGTTAATTTGGTTAGACTTTGATACATCACATTGTGCCTAGCGTTAATATTTTACTCCAAATGCCATATCATCTTTTATCTTTTATTTATAGTGATCTTCATATTCATTTCTCAACCAAGGCAGGCACTGCAGGGAGCACAGACATTGATCTTTAATTTTTTTTTCCTTTCTCTTTTTGTAATGCATACTTTTTGACCCTTAAGAAACCACAGAGACTAAAAAGAGAGAGGGGGGGAAAATACCCACCACAGAGTCTGGGGATTCTACACAGGAAGCTGGAGACCAGACATAGCCTTTGTCACCCAGCAGGATGCTTGACTACAAATAAGAAAATGAAAAAAATTGTTTTGCGAATTTTCCTTCAGACGGCAATGTGCCTGTGTGCTGCTCATGAACTGAACCGTGAATGCCAAGAGGCAGGTGGACAGGAGGCTCAAGTCAGGGAGGTGTGGCTCTGGAAAGGGTGAATGGCAAGACTTTTTTGGGGGAGGGGGATAAGTACCAATAAATCTATATGCAGCACTTATTGACCAACTGATTAGATACATGATTACTATTTAAAGGGTTTAAATGCTAAGTGGCGTCTGGCTTGAACAATAGCCCAGTTGGACTGTGAATCATATTAAGTATAGCTGTCTGGTAACCTCTGGCACCTCTCCGCATCTTGGATTTAGCTGTCTATCTCCAAAAGAGGTGTGGAGGTTAGCACACACTCCTTGGCATCTCCCCTTGGCTAGCTTAGGCAAGGAGTGTCCTGGCATGTTGGCTTTTGTGAATCCATTCTAAGGTGCCAATGATTATCTCTCCCCATTGTAAAGCAAGTAGGTGCCTTACCCAAGCTTTGAGAATCCCAGTGATTTTCTAGCTACTTGAAAGTTAGGTGTGGTGATGCTCAGCATCTTCCATTCACTTGGCTCTTAACTCTATCATTTTGCCTTTTGCAGCTCACTGTGTGAGCTCCCGGCCCACCTCTAGCTGCTTCTCCCAATCCTTTCTCTCTCACTGCTAAGCTGCCTTCAGTTTGGTTGCTCTGGCCAGATGCTTTATTCAAATCTCACGGGCCTGCTGCTTCCGCAGAACATCCATGTCTTGCCAGTCCCATCAGGGCCAGCGCTTCCATTTAGGCGACCTAGGCGGTTGCCTAGGGCACCAGGATTTGGGGGAGCGGCATTTTGCTACCCTTGGCGGCAATTCGGCGGCGGGGGGTCCTTCCGCACTCCGGGTCTTCGGCAGCAATTCTGCGGCGGGTCCTTCACTCGCTCCGGGACCCGCCGCCAAAGTGCCCCGAAGACCGGGAGCGCGGAAGGACCCCCGCCTAGGGCGCCAAAAACCCTGGCGCCGCTCCTGAGTCCCATCCTGAGGAAACCATGGAATGTATGAACTTTGAGCCAAACAGCTAACTCAGAGTAACTTGCTAAATCCCCACCTGGATAGCAACAAAAGTAGGAAGCCCAATGGGGACTGGGTGGAAGGATGCAGGCTCAAATTCTAACAGTAGATTTAGGGTCAATTTGGGATTTGGTCTGAGCTTCATCCTGGGTGGCATCTCTCTCTGTTTAAGGCATTTCTATGGTGTTCAGCAACAGCCAGAGTGTGGTATTTGCATAGCTGGACTAGGCTGGGGCTGCTGCAATGCAACGCACCCTGTGCAGACTCTGAGCACCTAGGAATTGTGCAGTTTTCCCTTTTCTATGTATGGCTGGTGTGGAGAGAGGTCCAGGCCTTGGTCTCAGCTTTGGTGGGGGAGGGGGTTGCATCCCCACCCACAGGGAAAGGATGAAGTGTCCTTACTCCACCAAGCTGCAATTCATTCAGTCATCAACTAGCCCCCATACAGAGAATTTGAGGGGCAAGGGCATAGACGGCTCCTTACATTTCCCCTGCACACTAGGAACAATCTGGCCCCCAATGAGCACCTTTCTCCCTGTTTAAATTATTTAAGAAAATCATTACTCTACCCACTAGGAAACAGTTTTGTCTGTTCTTGGATTGATCCATCTGGCTACACCTAGGGTGACTGGCAGGGTGTGTGTGGGGGGTGGGGTGGGGGGGAGAGCGAGGATGGGAGGGGAAACAATTATCCCTAAGATTTATGTCACCATCAAAGAACAACTCCAGTACTGGTCTGTCTTTGACATGCTAAATGGTGAATTTAAAACCCATGGGTTTTGATCCCTTAATCACTATATATGAATACTGGCTTAGAAAAAATGATGGGCTCAGTTTTGCTCCAGATACACAAGCAGAAATTCCAGTGAAGTCAGGTCCAATCCCATTGAAATTGTGCCTAATTATCTGAGGGAAAATTGGACCCTAAAGGAACAAACAATCTGATGACACTTAGTTATTAAATCACACATCTCTAGACATTTAAGAATAATGGGAATTTAAATTAAAAAAAGAGAGACTTCCAAAAATAAATGCATATAAATTATAAAACAGCATTATCCATTTGAAAATTATGCTCTTTCTTACAGTTCAGCATGATTTTACCCACCCTGCTTCTGCTGGCAGTCTTTAGCTAGCACTGGGCAGAGTATGTGCTAAACCCGATTAAAGAGTGTAGCAGTTGTAGTCTTGCATTGCGCTCACCTTGCCCCTGTGGAGCTGATGCCACCTTCTGCAACCCCACTTAACACGACATTGGCTGCTGCAGTCACAATCAAGCTGTGAATGGTTTGCTAGTAAAGAGGATTTGAGTTAAGATTTCACAAGCAACTATAACTGTGTGTCCATGTCCCTGCCTGCCATTTACTTCATGGGAACACAAATGTTGATGAACCAATGTATAATGAATTACGTTATATTAAAACTTATAATGAAGGGGTGGTAAAAATATCTAAACTGCTCCAATGCATTTCAATAGACTGTCACTCATTGTTTAGGGCCAAATAACTACATTACGACTATAAAAGCAGAAAGCAGTGAAACTACTTTGTCTCTGTAGTGCAGTGAGACAGGTTGCAGGAACGTAGCCCAGCGGGGTGGGGCGCGTGGGGGAATTCACCAACAGCTGTCCAATGGGGAGCAGTACTCTGCTTCTCTGCTCACACTGCCAAGAAAGTGTGGGTGTGTGGTGGGGGGTTGCGATATGGACACTTGACCACTGGAACTGGACTGAGAAACAAATCCAGTTCTCAAATGCTACCAACAAGCCCTCAGTTGGTGTCACAATACTACAGCACGTGCTGTGCCTTTGACCCTTCCAGTGTCTTTCTGGGAGACCCTCTTCTTAGTCATAGGCCCTGAGCCTCCACTTTGCTCAAGGGGGAGCCCCATGACTCCATTAATGGGTCCCGGGCTTCAGCACCTCTGTGCCGTGGCTCCTTCAGCAGGTCCAAATGAGCTTGGACCCCTTTGGAAACAGCCTTTTGGGACCTCTGCAACCAGCAGATGCTGACAGTGACACATAACAGTGTTTTCAAAACAAGAAATCATTTATCAGTCAGCAGGAATACACTGTTCAGGGGTTAAAATGGTAAAGAAAAGTTTAAGTGTGTAATGCTTCAATTCGGTGAGAGTTGGGTTGATTAAGAAGGTTCCTCTTGGGACTAGCCTGGGATACAGACTGCATGCCTGCAGCAAGCCTCCTGGGCCCTACCACCCTGTTCTGGGTTGGATTACCCCCCTTCCACTGGGAGAACAAGTTCTCTTGTATCTGTCTCTTAACACCTTACTCCTGTCTCTCCAGTTGAAGTCATGCTGTGTTCATATGTACTATAAACTTCCTCTCTCCTTGGATTGAGGTGGGGAAGAGCTAGAACACAGCAGATAATGGACCATTCACATTCCAAAATGTCACTTTGGGAGATGTTTTTATGTAAAGGGTCCAGTCATTGGTCTTCATTGCATCTCCAAGGTAGTGCTATTCACGTGCTGCAATTCTTGGTAGGTCATTCATATGAACCCAGACATGTCTCCTTGGCTCACATCCAGTCCATTTATCACTTATTCCCCTGCTCCCGGCAAGGGCTCTGGAAAGAACAAAGCAATAGTGGTACAAAAGTGAGTCACCTCTAATTGTCACAAAAACACAGAAATGTCCCATGTTCACCACAGTTGGTAACAGCTTTTGGGCACTAGTGACCTTAAACTGGTAACTTAAAGATTCCATATGTCATTAGCAAATCAGTTATCTATTCTCCCAGAGTTATGCTACTGAATATATTATGACATGCAACTTCTCTATGGGTATGGCTACACTACGAGAATAGTTCGATTTTACTTAAATCGAATATGTGGAATCGATATTACAAAGTCGAACGTGTGTGTCCACACTAAGGACAGTAATTCGACTTTGTGAGTCCACACTAACGGGGCAAGCGTCGACATTGGAAGCGGTGCACTGTGGGCAGCTATCCCACAGTTCCCGCAGTCCCCGCTGCCCATTGGAATTCTGGGTCGAGCCCCCAATGCCTTCTGGGGAAAAAATGTGTCAAGGGTGGTTTTGGGTAACTGTCGTCATCCAACCGTCACTACCGCCCTCCCTCCCTGAAAGCGCCGGCGAGAAATCAGTTCGCGCACTTTTCTGGTCAGTGACAGCGCGGACGCCACAGCACTGCGAGCATGGAGCCCGCTGCGACCATCACTGCAGTTATGGCCGTTATCAACACCTCGCACCTTATCATCCACCTTTCCCAGAGGCAGATGCTGAGAAATCGGGCGAGGAGGCTACGGCAGCACGGTGAGGACCTGAAGTCTGAGAGTGGCACAGACCTGTCACAAAGCACAGGACCCCGCGCCGAGGACATCATGGTGGCAATGGGTCATGTTGATGTTGTGGAACGGCGATTCTGGGCCCGGGAAACAAGCACGGACTGGTGGGACCGCATAGTGCTGCAGGTCTGGGATGAATCCCAGTGGCTGCGAAACTTTCGCATGCGGAAGGGGACTTTCCTGGAACTTTGTGAGTTGCTGTCCCCTGCCCTGAAGCGCAAGGACACCCGGATGCGAGCAGCCCTGAGTGTCCAGAAGCAAGTGGCCATAGCCCTCTGGAAGCTTGCAACGCCGGACAGCTACCGGTCAGTTGCGAACCACTTTGGCGTGGGCAAATCTACCGTGGGGGTTGTGATGCAAGTAGCCAATGCAATTGTTGAGCTACTGCTCTCAAAGGTAGTGACCCTGGGAAACGTGGAGGTCATCATAGATGGCTTCGCCGCGATGGGATTCCCAAACTGCGGTGGGGCTATAGATGGAACTCACATCCCTATCCTGGGACCGGACCACCAGGCCAGCCAGTACATTAACCGAAAGGGCTACTTTTCAATGGTGCTGCAAGCACTGGTGGACCATAGGGGACGTTTTACAAACATCAACGTTGGATGGCCGGACAAGGTTCATGACGCTCGTGTTTTCAGGAACTCTGGTCTGTTTAGACGGCTGCAGGAAGGTATTTACTTCCCGGACCACAAAATAACTCTTGGGGATGTGGAGATGCTTATAGTCATCCTCGGGGACCCAGCCTACCCGCTAATGCCCTGGCTCATGAGGCCCTATACAGGCACCCTGGACACTGAAAAAGAACTCTTCAACTACCGGCTGAGCAAGTGCAGAATGGTGGTGGAGTGTGCTTTTGGACGTCTCAAGGGGAGATGGAGAACCTTACTGACTCGCTCTGATCTCAGCGAAACCAATATCCCCATTGTTATTGCAGCTTGCTGTGTGCTCCACAATCTGTGTGAGAGCAAGGGGGAGACCTTTATGGCGGGGTGGGAGATTGAGGCAAATAGCCTGGCTGCTGATTACGCCCAGCCAGACAGCCGTGCGATTAGAAGAGCCCAGCGGGACGCGCTGTGCATCCGGGAGGCTTTGAAAGCTAGGTTCCTGAGTGAGCAGGGTAACCTGTGACTATTAAGTTTGTTTACAGAGAAGCTGAACCTGCCCCCGTTTCTTTACCCAGTAAATGTTCACTATCCTCTCCAGTTACATACCCCATTCACCCCGTTCACCCCCTTCCAACACACGTTTAAAAATAAAATCACTTGAAATTTGTTAATGAACACCGTTTTCTTTATTACTGTTTTTGCGGGAAAGTGTTGAACCTGGGACGCAGACTGTGGTGGGGAGCGGGTGTAGTGTAGTGATGCAAAGGACGCTTCTAAACTCCAGGAATGACATGCTCCGCACTGGTGGACTGGTTGTTTCAACGGAGCCTGCCACCCCTCCTGTTCGGGATTCTGTGTGTGGGGGCTATGTGACTTTGTGGCAGGGGAAGGACGGTTACAGATCCCCTGCTGCGTGGCTCTGTGATCCAGGATAAGGACCGCTGCATAAGATCTCTAACCGCCCTCCCCCGCCACAAAGTCACATAGCCCCCCCACACACACACACACAGAACATGAAAACCACCTCCCAGACTGACCAGGGTAACTAGTGAATGCAATGTGTATGTGCCCTGCTGCTGAACCTGCCCCCGCGTCTGTACCCTGGTAAAGGTGACTGTCCTGTCCAATTACCAACCCCCTTCCCCCCCTTCAAACAGACTCTCCTCTAAAAGAACATGATGGAAACAGTAATTAACAGAAACGTATTTTTTATTAGCAACTACACATGAAACTGGGGGATGAAACTGGGACGGGGGCTTGGGTGAGGCGGGAAAGAAAGGACTTATCAAATTTTGGGGAATGAGAGCCTTCTGGTACTTGAGCAGTCTGCAGGGGTGGAGTGAGAGTTTTCACGGACTCTGCCGCCCCTCCTTCTTGGGACTTTGGGTGAGGGGGGTATGGGACTTTGTGGCGGGGGAGGGCGGTTAGAGATAGACTGCAGCGGGGCTCTGTCCTCCTGCCTCCGGTCCTGCAGAACATCCACAAGGCGCCGGAGCGTGTCCGTTTGCTCCCTCATTAGTCCAAGCAGCGTTTGAGTCGCCTGCTGGTCTTCTTGCCGCCACCTCTCCTCCCGTTCCATGTGTGATCGGTGGATTTGGGACAAGTTCTCCCTCCACTGGGTCTGCTGGGCTGCCTGGGCTCGGGAGCAGCCCATAAGTTCCGAGAACATGTCCTCCCGTGTCCTCTTCTTCCTACGCCTAATCTGCGCTAGCCTCTGGGAGTGTGATGCCAGGGTAGTTCGGGAGACAGTCGCAGCTGTGGGATGGGAAAAAGGGAGTGAATTCCTCAGAAAGATAAATTTTTGGGTGAACAAAGAACATAGTCTTTCTCTGTGAACAAGACCATGCACAGCACCTATCACATGCGAACTCAGGACAAGGTCGAATTTTCAGCCTTCGCATTCAGTGCCTGGGGTCTTGCAGTGCAGATCAGACAAGCGGGACAGGACAGCGGAATTTGGGTAACAGGCTGACATGGTAAGCCGTAGACTTGTGGCTGCTTAAAACTTTAATAATAGCACTGGCCTCCTTTCACGTTCAAAGCAATGCCAGTCCCTGCTGCCAGCAATCTGGCAAGCATGAACTCTGCCCCTGTCCCACCCCCTCGCGGCTGTCCCAGGGAAAGATCCCTGTATGCTGCTCCTCTCCCGCCTCCACCGCGTGGCTCTAAACCACCGGTTACAGTTCTGTAAAGGAACAGGTAAGCAGTCCCAATACTAACATTCCCCTACCTAATTCAAAGCAGGTCACCATGAGCGACATCACTCTGATGAGGATTTCAGAGACGGAGAAAGAACGGATGCTTTGGGAAAGCCTGCAAAGACCAGGGCCGTATGCCGCCATGCTCTGCAAGGCAATGATACCCGAGTACTTGATTGTCTCCTGGCGCGGAAACGTTTCCTACCACGGAGGACCCAATAAGGCCGCTCTCCCCAGGAACCTGATGCAAAGGCTTTCCAATTACCTCCAGGAGAGCTTCGTGGAGATGTCCCCGGAGGATTTCTGCTCTATCCCCGGACATATAGACCGGATTTTACTGTAGCTGCACTGGCAGGGACTAAACAGTAGAGTGCCTAGGGCAAAACAATCATGCTAAACCGTACATTGTTAGATTTTTTTTCAGTAGTTGCACTGCCAAGGACTGAAACGTTAAGCGCCTAGGGCAAAGTAATCATGAAAAACCCATTGTTAATATTGTTAATATTCCTGTTCTGTTAAAAATAAATGTTTACATGTTTAAAACACTTACTGACTGATCCTTCCCCTGATTCTGTGTCCGGGTTAACGCCTGGGGACGGTTGGTAGGGGATCTCTGTGAGGGTGATGAAGAGATCCTGGCTGTCGGGGAAATCAGCGTTGTAAGCGCTGTCGACTGCCTCGTCCTCCTCATCACCTTCCTCATCTTCCCCGTCCGCTAACATGTCCGAGGAACCGGCCGTCGACAATATCCCATCCTCAGAGTCCACGGTCAGTGGTGGGGTAGTGGTGGCAGCCGCACCTAGGATGGAATGCAGTGCCTCGTAGAAACGGGATGTCTGGGGCTGGGATCCGGAGCGTCCGTTTGCCTCTTTGGTCTTCTGGTAGCCTTGTCTCAGCTCCTTGATTTTCACGCGGCACTGCGTTGCATCCCGGCTGTATCCTCTCTCTGCCATGGCTTTAGAGACCTTCTCGTAGATCTTTGCATTCCGTCTTTTCGATCGCAGCTCGGAAAGCACGGACTCATCGCCCCACACAGCGATCAGATCCAAGACTTCCCGATCAGTCCATGCTGGGGCCCTCTTTCTATTCTGAGATTGCATGGCCATCTCTGCTGGAGAGCTCTGCATCGTTGCCAGTGCTGCTGAGCTCGCCACGATGTCCAAACAGGAAATGAGATTCAAACTGCCCAGACAGGAAAAGGAATTCAAATTTTCCCGGGGCTTTTCCTGTGTGGCTGGTCAGAGCATCCGAGCTCGGACTGCTGTCCAGAGCGTCAACAGAGTGGTGCACTGTGGGATAGCTCCCGGAGCTATTACCATCGATTTCCATCCACACCTAGCCTAATTCGACATGGCCATGTCGAATTTAGCGCTACTCCCCTCGTTGGGGAGGAGTACAGAAGTCGAATTTAAGAGACCTCTATGTCGAACTAAATAGCTTCGTGTTGTGGACGGGTGCAGAGTTAATCCGATGTAATGGTGCTAAATTCGACATAAACTCCTAGTGTAGACCAGGCCTATGACTTACAGATAAATCTGAAGACCACGACTATGGGTTGCCGTCCTATATTAGCGGATACTGTGGTTAGTTCTGCTAAATCTCCAGGCTTCCTTAAAAGATAGTCAGTCTTTAAAGAGAGCTCTTCTCCTTTGCACAACCTTTTCTCAAACTTACAAAGGCAGTGGATACTCTTACAGGGTTAATTTGCTTAGCTTTGGGTTTAGATTCATAGAGCACAGTGTGTCCAGCCTTAATATTTTACACTGTAAGCCATATCATCTTTTATCTTTTATTTATAGTGATCCTCATATTAATTTCTCAATAGCAGCTGGCACAGCAGGAGGGACAAGGCATTGATCTTCCAATTTATCCGCTACTCTTACATGTCCTGAGGTCGAAGCAGCCTAGAGAGATTGATGGAGCTCTGGCATGAGTCCAGCCGCTGTGTGTTTCTCATGCATGAAAATCAACAACAGGAAACTGAAATTTGACAATTGCCAGTAATATCAGCCACCTCTGTAATAAATATAACAGGATGCTCTTCAATAATTTAATGGGGTATCTGGCTTTTCAGTAATGAAAAATCAGCCATGTGAGAGCGTGTGTGTAACTGTTTTGTGTGTGTGTGTGAGTAACGAAAGCAGTAGCAAACATAGATATGCTATTTGTTTTGTGAACAGAACAGAAAGTCATAAAAACAAACTATATTGAGATTATATACATTATTTCTTTATCAGTGCAGGGAAAACTACAGTAAAATAAGAAAAGATTGCAGTCATGTTTTCAGATGCTAGGTAAGAATATATATTCCCTCTAACCTTACAAAATGAGTCACAGATGCTATATTCTAAGCTGTGACTAGTATCTTAGAATCATTTATAAAGCCTGCTAGGGACAGGCCTCTGAAGGATTACACAAAGAGAAGACTTTCTTACTCTTAATCATTATATTGCTTGTAGTCGCACAACAGGGCTTGACAGCTCTTGCTGTTTCACTTCCATTTTTTGTCTTTTTTTTATAAAAAGTAGTTGATCTGCATTGTTCACAGCTATGAACCACAGACCAATTCCACACACCCTCCAGCCTCCCTTTCCTGTGTGTGGTCAGATGCAGCAGGACAGTTTGATAATCACCATTATGTCTTTGCTCTTAATTTAACCTCCCAGCTCAAGTATAGACTGTAGAGAGTGGTCAATAATATACTACTGCTCTCTCGCTACTAAGTACAGTAGATCTCAACCCACAACTTCCATTGCAGCTAGAAGAAGGTAAAAAGTCAAGTGTATGACTGATGCTTGATTAGATATGCAAAAATTACACTTACCCACCACAACCAGGAGGAACTCTATCCACAGGCCACACATACACACTCAAAAAAAGCTATGATAAGACAAAGTTTAGTTTTCACTGTTATGCATTCAAAAGCCAGGATATCACAAAGTTAAGATTGCACATGTAACCTTATCTGCCCCCCTTCTAGGCACACTCTTTAGGCTACAGTATTTAGTTATATGTTCACATGCTCTTTCTCAAGTAATACAATAGAATATCAAATAATTTTTTTGACAAACTCCTCTCCTATGGATTGTAGCAGATCAGAAGGAGAGCAACAGTGGAGCTACACCCCACCTCTACTATGGGCCTCAGGAGCCCTCCATTAGTGTCTGACAATGGTGAGCCTGGATTGAGGCAAGGGCTCAGTTGCATTTTACCACTCTTGATAGAAAGGCGCGGTATGACAGGCACGGTATGAAGGGCGCGGTATGATCAGTTGAGCTTTATGTGGTAATGCAGCTATTTGAGAAAGGCTGGTGTTGTAAATGAAATCTCTTACTTCAACTTTGCAGTAAAAGCTATGAAGGGCTCTAAAGTAGAGCAGCAAAATTGCAGGAAACCACTGCAAGCTATTTTTCGGTTTTTCTGACTACAAAGCCCCTTTAGTCTCAGAAATTCAGAATCATTAAAAGAAAAAAAAAAAAGAGAGCTGAGATTCACAGATGCTATGAAACTCAGCTTTAGCAAATTTCTAAAGTATTTAAATGTTTGTATGACTCTAGAAATTGAAATACAGGGCTATAGGAGAAACTGCAGCAACTGGGAATTCAACTTCCTTCCCCCAATCATCTAGAGGTGAGAGGTTCATCCCACATCTCTACTCGTTGAGTCCTTGTTCTCAAAGCTGTGATTCTCATGATGAGGGTTAATAAATAATGGCAATTAAGGTTGTGTGTGTGTGTGTGTCAACTCACTCAACAGCCTTTCTTCCCTAGACCAGCATCTTTAAGGTTTAGTATCAGTTTTGTTCTTAGACTGTGGTCTAGGAAGAATAAATGTGACCAGCTTAGTTGCAGTAAGACTGGGGGTATTTCCTAATTAATAGCTTCCCCATTGTTTTCCTACAGACCCCTGGCTGTACCCTATCTTTGCCATTGTTTCATTTCCTGTTGGTTCTTCCCTAACAGTTAGTTTACAAAGTTGAACGCTCTGATTGACAGCCCCACCCCAGAATACCCTATAGCCTAATAGTTAGGGCACTCAGCTGGAATGTGGGAGATTCTGGTTTAAATCTGTGCTCCCAATCAGCAGAGCAGGTATTGCCATTAAAACACTGGGCTATTGGCTATGATGGGGGCAGGAGGGGGGCCCTCTCTTTTCCCTCTTCTTCCAAGAAAGGGCTGAGTCAGGCTGACCTGGCTTAGGTGCCTTACTGAAGGAGAGGAATCATGACCGAAAATCCCAAGCAAAGACTGATGGGCCTGAGGGCAACACCTGTCAGATGCCTGAGGCCCAGATCAATGGGAGCTACACGCCTAAGTTCCCTTGAGAATCTGGGCCATACATCCTACCCTTTTCCTCTGTATTTCGCTGCTGGCTAGCTTAGGCAGCAGCGAATCCCTTTCTTAGGCACCTAAGTGTCCCCATACAATTAAGAGAGAGCCTGGGCATGTAACTCATGGCCCCATGAGGAAGATGGCTGCCTACTCCCATACCTCCTCACCCCCCATTTATCAATTCATTTCTAATTACTTTCCTAGCAAATTAGCAATCAGTTTGTCAAAAAAGTTTAAATTAATCCCCTGGATAAACTTAAAACTATGAATATGGATTCCAATAGAAAAATGAGAGAACAAACAACCTAAGATTGAATCACCTAAGCAGCTGAAGGCAGAGACCTCAAGGCCACAGCAAAACCTAGCCCAAGATATTGCAGCAACTTCAAGAATTCCTCACAGACCAACTGGATTCAATCTAAAAAAATGTGTGTGGCCTCTCTAAAGATCTGTGTGATGTAAAATGCTGAATGGCTCACTTGGAAAATGAGCAACAAAAGACTGCAATTGAAACCAGTGACATTAAAGAAGAAACTGCCTCCTTAAAGCTTAAACTAGACAAACTGGAAGAAAAACAGGATGACTTAGAAAACAGATCTTGAAGACACAACCTTTGCCTCTTGGGCATTGCTAGGGGTCTAGAGAGGAAGGATATAATCAGCTTTCTTCAGAAGCTCTCCCTGACATAGTTAAATTGGACTCCCAGCTTCCCCCATTAGATACTGAAAGGACTCATTGAATGCCTAAGTACTAGAAGGCAGGAGTCTGGGGAGCCCAGACCCATCATCTTCAAGCTGCTGAAGTTCAATGATAAAGTAACATTAATGAATGCTGCCAGAGAAGCTGTACAAAGGCCACAAAATTTATTTCTCTTTTCCTGACTTCTTAGCTGAGCTTAACAAAAATAGAGCTGCATTCAATGGCATAAAACAAATCTTGAGGGGGCCAACCAATATCAGATACAGCATCAAGTACACATCTACCTTCACTATGGATTTAGCAGGCTCCACAAAATTTTGCAAATCCCCACTGAAGCTTGGCAGAAACTTCAAAGACTGAGACCAGATTTGACCAAAATTAGCAGAATGTTTTTATCATAGAAAGCATACCTCAACAACTTTAAAAATCAGTTTGTTTTCCTATGTATCCTTGTAGATCTAATAATGGTCACTAATATAATCTTCCAGCTCCTAGCAGATGATTGAACTCTTCTGTTGTTCTCCTTTGGACAAGGAAATAGATGAGTTGCAGAGAACACACAAGACTTACCCAAATTATGAAAAACACCTACGTTCTCTAATCAAAACCAACTATAAATATAATGAATGCTTATCCAGCCAAGTCAAATTTGCACTCCACAGGGTCAAACAAGAATATTATGAATGGAGAGATAAAGGAGATAAACTATTTGCCAGAAGACTTAAGATGGAACTAGCCAACAACAACAACATCCGTGAACCAGTAGGTATAAATAATTAAGCAATTCTATCAAGCTTTATATAAATCAGACATCCAATTTGACTCTAATAAATGTGATCATTTCATTGAAGGCAGAGACTTCATACTCTAATACTCTAACTTCAGAACAAGTGTTTATGCACAAAGCTATCACAACACAAGAGATCAAACAGGCTATAAAAATATGAATTCTGGCAAGGCACCTGGGATGGATGACTTTCTAGCAGATTTCCGCAAAACATTTTTTAATCAGCTATCTTCTATTCTTTCAAAGGTCTTCATTGAAACATTCCAGGAAGGCACCATGCCTTGTGACATGAGAACTGCTTTAATTACTTTTAATATTAAAGAAGAACAAAAATGGTTGTAACTGTGGCAACTTCCACCCCATCTGTTTCTTGAACACAGATTGCAAAATAATTGCAAAAATGTTAGTGACACAACTGAACATCATCATCCCATCAATTATACATACCGATCAGGTTTGTTTCATTAAAGAAAGATTGGCTGCTGATAATACAAGAAAAGTTGCTTATTAGATCCAGCAAGCTCAGATGTTCCCTCCATAGCCTTATCTCTAGATGCAGAGGAAGCTTTTGATAGGGTTGAATGGCTTTATCTAACGTCTGTCCTTAAAAAAAAAATGGATTTGGAACAATATCCATGTAAGGCGGTCGCGGTTCTCTCTAAAATTTCTTCTACTAAAGTCCCAAGGCACCTAAATTTCAGTAGTCTTCCATATTCCAGATGAGTGCCCTAATCACTGGGCCAAAGGTTACACAGGGGCTGCCTCCTCCTCTGTTTCTTGCACAAGACAGCATCTCCTAGCTGGTGAGATTCACCTAAGCCCTTTTGAGGGGAGGGTCTTAGGTTACATCCCTCTCCTTGGCATTTCCTATTAGCTAGCTTACGTGGCTCCCTGCTCAGCTTGTTGGCTTTTCTGAATTCCATTCTTAGGCACCTAACTCCGCCCATGCACTGTATAGGGAGCACCTAACACTTAACTCAGTGTTGTGAATTACAGTAGGCAGCAGGGTGCCCAAAAGTTAGGTGCTGCTATGCTGAGTGTTGCAATGCCTAAGTTCCTTTGTGAATCTAGCCCCAGATTCCTTTTGCTGGGGCTAACCTACCAATAAATTCTGGCCCAGCTTTGTGTTCAAATGTCTGATTAGCTGGCCTTTAGACCCTGTGGTGGACCTGTACAACTTACCATTCATGAAGTAAGCACCAACCCTTTCCCCTCCCCTATCCTGGTATACCTCTCCATCCACATGCTGGAGTAGAGGCACTGACTACTTCAGTCAGTTGTGCATAAGAAATTTAAGTTCTTGTGTTGTCTATTTTGTTTACTGATGTACCACATTTTTCCTTTTTGGTGCTGGAAACTTGATAGTGCCATTGAGCAAGTTCTTACGGTCCATCTCGAAGATCCCAACTTTGGTTGTTGTGGGATCATTCTTCTACAGAACATTTGCAAAACAGCTGGCTATTCAATGTGAGGGATTTAATGGTGTATCCCAATATGGAGAATAGGAGACAGAGGAATGTAAGGGTTCAGGGCAGTGAAACCACTGGCCTACACTGCTTGAAGCTGCCCTTGATCAGCTCAAGCCTGTTTTACAAATTAGAGAGTGTTTTTAGTTTACAGCATCAGGCCAGGCATGGGTAAGTCCTATGGCTGGGTCAGCCCACGGAATGGCCAAAAGAACAAGGGGTTGTTGGAGTCGCAGTAAGGACAAGGGGCGGTGCATGGTCAGTAGATTAGCTGCAGCCACCATTTACTGCAAGAAATATTTTTTCTTGTCCCAGGGTTGATTATTATTGTTACAGTCTTTCCAGTCAGTGTGACCATCCTCAGTACAGTGCGCTCCGAAAAAAAATCTGAATAGAGCCTTTTCAGAGTCATACGTTACTTCTCTCGGATATATCAACACTGAGTGCAAAAAGTGATAGCGGAAGTTGGAATCTAAAAAATGCGAGGAGGCCTACCTGACCTTATATGATGAGGGCTGCCAGTGGGCATAAAGCACCATCAGAGTTAATGAAAGAAAACTTAATTAACAGAACAGTGTTCTAGTACTTCATTTACTCACATTAAACAAATGGTATCAATGGAAGCTGCTGGATGCATGGCTCTTTTGGAACAAAAAATCAAGCCACTTATTTAGATGCCTCAAAACAGATTTAGGAGGTTAATTTAAGGCAGCCATTATTTTTAAAATCTTGGCCTCCAATTAAAAAAAAAAAAAAAAAAAAGCAATAGTCAATGTTTTGCACTGCCTCCTGCTGGTCCTTCATTAGCAGTTAACTAACTAGCAGTAGTCCCTCAGTGGATATAATCTACCATACTGATGCATAAACCAAGATGCTTTTGTGTGAAAGTGTTACTCTATAATAAGTTGAAGTTTATGTTATTACTGTTACACAAAAACAGTGTCATCCAAAACCAGCTATCTCATTCAAATGTTTGCTCAGGAAACATTGATTCATTCTCCAAAGAAAGACAAACATGATACAGAAGTAACAGATAACAAAACACTAACCCTGAATAGAATATTGAAAACAATGTTGAGTAAAAAATAGAATATAAAATGGTGTCTCCATCTTTCCCCGCCCCCCTTTTACTTTCCATGCAAAAAGCTAGAATCGATGCAGTGTTAAATAGGATTGTTTCAAATGGAAAATTTAGAAGTTAACACCTGAAGCTTGTAATAGTTTCAGAATCTGGACCCTTCAACTTGAAATACTAAACTTAAACTGCGAAGTTAATTGTCTCCAAACTTAGCTTGTTTTGTAGATCTTACTGAGACTTAAAAATGAGAACAACTCTGATATTGGAATGTACCATATGCCAAGAAAAGCCAGTTTGTATAGCATTATATGTTAAGTGAGACATAATTTCTCAGAAATCAGGACACCAAGCGTTGTTAAGGTTGAAACCTCAACACAACATATGCATATCAAAAATTAATTTCTCAATAGTAACACTGTGTGAGGCCAAAAACAAAATTTATGTTACAGTGACACCCTGTTATTTTTTTGGAGGGAAATGATTTTTTTTTAAAACAGAAGAGTTATCACTTTTGGAGATTAAAAATGGTCATATCCTCTATCAAAATAGGCAAAAATATATATGCTATCAACAGATAAAGCAGACAATGAACACAGAACTTAAGAGACCTGTTAATTATCTAATCCTCCTGCCAATGTTGATTATAACATTTGCCAATGTTTTGACAAGTCCATTTGAAATTATTCCCGTGATGGATTTTTCCACCATTTTTTGTTCTACAATCTAATGCAGTGCTTCTCAAAGCTGGTCCGCCGCTTGTTCAGGGAAAGCCCCTGGCGGTCCGGGCTGGTTTGTTTACCTTCTATGTCTGCAGGTTCGGCCGATCGTGGCTCCCACTGACTGCGGTTCACTGCTCCAGGCCAATGGGGGCTGAGGGAAGGGTGGCCAGCACATCCCTCGGCCTCCGCCACTTCCCGGCCAGTGGGAGCTGCGATCGGCCGAATCTCGGACGCGGCAGGTAAACAAACCGGCCCGGACCGCCAGGGGGAAGCAGTAGACGTATATCTTGATTTTAGTAAGGCATTTGACACAGTCCCACATGAAATTCTCATAATGAAACTAGAGGAATACAGTTTAGATGAAATTACTATAACGTGGGTGAACAAGTGGTTGAAAGACCATGCATCCGACGAAGTGGGCATTCACCCACGAAAGCTTATGCTCCAATACATCTGTTAGTCTTAAAGGTGCCATAGGACTCTCTGTTGCTTTTTACAGATCCAGACTAACACAGCTACCCCTCTGATACTCAAAGTATAGTTATCCAAAGGTTCATTGTTGGACTGGGAGGGCATACCTAGTAGGTCTGGCAGGGGTCAGTCCTGAGTGTGGCACTAGTCAATATTTTCATGAATGACCTGGATAATGGAGTGGAGAATAGACTGATAAAAATTTGCAGATGACACTAAACTGGGAGGGGTTGCAAGCACTTTGGGAGACAGGATCAGAATTCAAAGTGACCTTGACAAAATAGAGAATTGATCTAAAAATCAAGATACATTCAATAAAGACAAGTGTACTACTTTGCACTTAGGAAGAAAAAAAAATCAAAATGCCCAACAATGAAATGGGGAATAACTGGGTAGGTAGTAGTACTGCTGAAAAGATCTGAAGGTTATAGTCCAGTGGTTCACAACTGGGGGTACATCAACTCATCTAGATATTTGCCTAGTTTTACAAGAGGCTAGATAAAGAGCACTAGCGAAGTCAATACAAACAAAAATTTCATACAGACAAAATGCGAAAGTAAGCAATTTTTCAGTAATAGTGTGCTGTGACACTTTTGTATTTTTATCTGATTTTGTAAGCAAGTAGTTTTTAAGTGAGGTGAAACTTGGGGGTATGCAAGACAAATCCAACTTCTGAAAGGGGTACAGTAGTCTGGAAAGGTTGAGAACCACTGTTACAGAGGATCACAAATTGAATATGAGTCAACAACATGATGCAGTTGCAAAAAAACAAAAACAAATATCATTCCAGGGTGTATTAACAGGAGTGTCATATGTAAGATACAGGAGGTAATTATTCCACTCTACTCAGCACTCATGAGGACTCAGCTGGAGTACTGTGTCCATTTCTGAGTGTCATATTTTGAGAGAGTCCATAAGAGAGCAACTAAAATGATAAAAGGTTTAGAAAAACTGGGCATGTTTAGTCTTGATAAAAGAAGACTGGGGGTGGGGAGACAGACAACAGTTTTCAAAGATGTTAAGGACTCTTACAAAAAGGATTGTGAGCAAGTATTCTCCACGTCCTCTGAAGGTAGGACAAGAAGAAATAATGAGCTTAATCTGCAGCAAGGGAGATTTAGGTTAGATATTAGGAAACACTTTCTAACTATAAGAGTAGTTAAGCTCTGGAATAGGCTTCCAAGCGATACTGTGGAATTTCTGTCACTAGAGGCAGGTTAGACAAACCTGTGTTGGGATGGCCTAGGAATACATGGTCCTTCAGTGCAGGTGACTGGACTAGACAACTTCTCAAGGTTCCTTCCAGCCCTACATTTCTATGATTATATAACAATCATCCTATCCTCCCCTTCTCAACCAGAATGTCATTTTGCCAAACTTCTCCCTTTCTGTTTCTAATGCTATGGAACAATCAGAAGTTTATAAACTAGATGCATCCACTTCCTCTCTTGACATTAAACCTCACTGGAATATACTTTGCCCATTCTGCTACAGATGACCATGTCACACACTGCTCTAACACTCACCATTTCATAGTCTCTGTTAAACTGTGACTGTAATACCACCTAATGGCTGACAAAATAGTAAGCATAAGACCAGGATCCCCTTTTTCAGTTCTGCAGTTTCCACAGCCTTTATTCCATCCTAGCATTTTATGTTTCCATCCATAAAAACTAGGCTTGTCATTTCCAGAGTCAGTAATAACGATTCACACAAAAGCACTGTAAGAAAAAGAAGAAAAGCTTAGAAGAAACTCAACAACCTCTTAAATTTGAATCTTAAAGCTAGCATTTCATGGGTTCCTAAGGTGTTATACACTATAAGAAACACCTTAAGTCTGAAGTCAAACCAGAGGCTTTCATCTATAGGTAATTAAAATGACCCTATGTTTCAAGACATAAGTCAAGAAATTTCAGGAGTACAGTAATCCTTATAGACTAATCCTCAAGAATTTTTCTTCACAACATGGGAGAGGTACTGCAAAGAAGCTTATGGACCAAGAAGAGAATTTAATGGGCTCTTAACCCCTTTCAATTGATGTGCATGATGTGGGATTAGGAAATGGAGCAACTATGTAAGTGTCATTCCATTTAGCAAGAAGTCCAGCAAGTATAGTTGTTTAAAATTGTATGTGCAGCTGTTCTTCTTGGCACTGAATCTTAGATCTTAAGAGAAAACGTGGGGAAGCCTTGTTGTATTATAATTGTATCAGAATATCCCATTTTAATCAAATGTCATTTTCTTCTGGGATGATAGCACTCTAAAATTAAAAAGTCAATTTTAAATTAAAAAAGGTTAATTTGTTGACCTCAACTTTGTTTAATTGTTACTAATGCATTTTATGCTAATTAAACAAGGTTTCCCAATAATTATATGAGGAAACTGCAAAGCTTTTAAAGCTCCTGTTAATCCAGCACCCTGTGGCTGCTTATTTCTAATTTGTTCATTTTAATACACCAATTATATGAATTAGACAAATAAATATGTCATAAAGAATCTATCATTTCAGGAACCCTGACCTGCAAATGCTTTACATTTGATGAAAAATACAATGCTGCATTATTTCTCAGCAATAATAATGAATTCAGTGAACAAGGGTTTGTTTGGTAGATTGAAACATCAGCATTGTCTAATTGTTAGACCTCACAGGCTCAAAGTCAGTTGACTATGTATAACATTCAAGCTAATTTTGAAAAATCGCACTATGTACCAATAAACTAATAGCTCTAGAAAGAATATATGATTTTAGATATCCTGCCCAAGCAACATTAATTCTGGCATTTTGTAACTTTCCGTGCTTGACTTTGTAACCTTAATAATGCTCTTAAAATTTAGTTCATTTTGTACACAATTTTCTTAGGTTTTGTTTCTTAAGACTACATAAAGGCAAATTCTATTATGTTCATCTGTACCAATCCAATCCCCATCATCCACATGGTTGGGGCTCTGAACTTCAGCACACACCTCTAGTGCTTGAGCTACAGAAGCAACAACATTGCCTGTTACTAGAAAGCGGCTCATTACACTGGTCTACAATTTTTGAGAAGTCGTCTGCTTCAGAGATAAAATGTGCTATTTATTATGTATTTTGATGTGCTGAATTCAAATATGACAATTAAAACAACTGATTGGCTACTGTTTCTAAGATATTTAAGTTTTTACATTTTATGTCTATGTATATTGTGTAGATAGTAGAGTTTTAATCATAAATTGTAAACCTAGGTCTTTTCATGTGTTTATGGTTGCTTTACATGATAATATTTCACCTGTCCTGTTTATGTAACACTTTAAAAATCAGCAAAAGGGTTATATAAATAAAATTTATTATGAAACAAAAGGCAAAAAACTATTATGTACATAGTTTAGTCCTATTCAGTGTTTACTCGGCGCTTCTTGGCTTGTCTCTTGTATTCATTAAACGGAGCATCTCTTGTCACTGTCCAGCAATAGTCTGCAAGCATTGATGGGCTCCATTTGCCCTGATAGCGTTTCTCCATTGTTGCAATGTCCTGGTGAAATCGCTCGCCGTGCTCGTCGCTCACTGCTCCGCAGTTCGGTGGAAAAAAATCTAGATGAGAGTGCAAAAAATGTATCTTTAGTGACATGTTGCAACCAAGGCTTTTGAATGCCTACAGGAGGTTTTCCACCAACAACCTGTAGTTGTCTGCCTTGTTGTTTCCGAGAAAATTTATTGCCACTAACTGGAAGGCTTTCCATGCCGTCTTTTCCTTGCCACGCAGTGCATGGTCAAATGCATCATCTCGAAGAAGTTCACGAATCTGAGGACCAACAAAGACACCTTCCTTTATCTTAGCTTCACTTAACCTTGGAAATTTTCCACGGAGGTACTTGAAAGCTGCTTGTGTTTTGTCAATGGCCTTGACAAAGTTCTTCATCAGACCCAGCTTGATGTGTAAGGGTGGTAACAAAATCTTCCTTGATTCAACAAGTGGTGGATGCTGAACACTTTTCCTCCCAGGCTCCAATGACTGTCGGAGTGGCCAATCTTTCTTGATGGAGTGGGAATCTCTTGCACGACTATCCCATTCGCAGAGAAAACAGCAGTACTTTGTGTATCCAGTCTGCAGACCAAGCAAGAGAGCAACAACCTTCAAATCGCCACAAAGCTGCCACTGATGTTGGTCATAGTTTATGCACCTCAAAAGTTGTTTCATGTTGTCATAGGTTTCCTTCATATGGACTGCATGACCAACTGGAATTGATGGCAAAACATTGCCATTATGTAGTAAAACAGCTTTAAGACTCATCTTCGATGAATCAATGAACAGTCTCCACTCATCTGGATCGTGAACGATGTTGAGGGCTGCCATCACACCATCGATGTTGTTGCAGGCTACAAGATCACCTTCCATGAAGAAGAAGAATGGGACAAGATCCTTTTGACGGTCACGGAACATGGAAACCCTAACATCACCTGCCAGGAGATTCCACTGCTGTAGTCTGGAGCCCAACAGCTCTGCCTTACTCTTGGGTAGTTCCAAATCCCTCACAAGGTCATTCAGTTCACCTTGTGTTATGAGGTGTGGTTCAGAGGAGGAGGATGGGAGAAAAGGTGGGTCCTGTGACATTGATGGTTCAGGACCAGAAGTTTCATCCTCTTCCTCTTCCTCATCTGACTCAAGTGAGAATGATTCTGGTGCATCAGGAACTGGCAGTCCTTCTCCGTGGGGTACTGGGCGTATAGCTGATGGAATGTTTGGATAATGCACAGTCCACTTTTTCTTCTTTGACACACCTTTCCCAACTGGAGGCACCATGCAGAAGTAACAATTGCTGGTATGATCTGTTGGCTCTCTCCAAATCATTGGCACTGCAAAAGGCATAGATTTCCTTTTCCTGTTCAACCACTGGCGAAGATTTGTTGCACAAGTGTTGCAGCATATGTGTGGTGCCCACCTCTTGTCCTGATCTCCAATTTTGCAGCCAAAATAAAGGTGATAGGCTTTCTTAACCATAGTGGTTATACTGCGCTTTTGTGATGCAAAAGTCACTTCACCACAAACATAGCAGAAGTTATCTGCACTGTTCACACAAGTACGAGGCATCTCTGCTCACTTTGGCTAAACAGAAATGTGTCCCTTTGCAAAATCAAACACTGACAAATAAGAGAGCACGACACTGTATGATTTCTAGAGCTGATATAGGGCAATTTGTTCAGCAGAGTGATGTAAGCTTCGTTATGATTGCATCATCCATGACTTCTAGGAATAACATGATGCAATTCATATCATGTATTTCGCAATACCAGCTTCAGATTGCATCATTCATTGTTTTGCCTAAAAAGCAAGTACTGTCCAAACCCAGTCATAGATTTATTCATAGATCCAGTCAAAGATGTATTTTAGTCATTTCTGGTTTAAATTGAGATCCCTTCCCTTTATAACTCACTTATCCTCCGCCATTCCCAAGTCAAGGGTTGTATATACTGACCCAATAGCATATCTTGAAAACTAGAGCCAATCAACAATTTTAAGCATCATTTTTGTTCTCAGTGACCCAGAATTAGTAAAGTTTGACTACATTTATTTCAGAAGCATTTTGGCTGTAGAGCAGTGATTTGTTGACCCACCATTAAAGGAGGTAGTCCATTATATATGAAAGTTTTGCAACATTATACAGCATAACCAAGCACAAGGTTTTGGAAGAGTCTTTTCAAGACAGTGTCATCCACTTAGCCATACTAAGACTTGTGTCTATACTGGGGGTGGTCAAACTTACTGACCCTCTGAGCCACATGCGACAATCTTCACAAGTTCAAGAGCTGGGGTGTGCCTGCTGGGAGGCATCTGCTGGGGCTCAGGGCTTCAGCCCCGTGAGAAGCAGGGTGGTGGGGGTAGGGGCTTCAGTCCCATTTCTGCATGGCAGGCATACCCCATGGGACTGAAGCCCCAAGACCCCTTCGCTGCTGGGCAGAAGCCCCTAGCCTCACCACCACACAGCAGGGCAGAAGCTCTGAGCTTCCCAACCCCACCCCCGGTCTGGTAGTGAGAGAATAGGGTGGGGGGCACACTTCAACTGTAAAAGAGCCACATGTGGCTCGCAAGCCACATTTTGGCCACCCCGGTCTATATTAAGGGTGAAATCCTGCCCCGCATTGATATCAATGGCCAAACCTCGATTGACTTCCATGGGGCCAGGATTTCACCCCAAGTATGTCACATGTGTTGTCACACTATGTGATCACCCAGTGTAGACAAGGCCTAGATTTTGCATGGATGCAGCTTCACTGATGACTAAATACCAAGTGTAAACAAGGACTTTGTATGCTTTTCTAAGTGCATGCATACAGTGTGACTTAGGTACTATTCTTTCTTGCTCTCAAAAAGTTATTTTCTAGGCAGAAGGGTTGGGGGGGGGGAGTCTAATTCATACCTGCAATAACAATTCCAAACACAAAGACCAAAAACTTCAGATTTGTTTCTTTTTTATTGCTCTCTGCTGATGGGCTATTTTAGTCAAAAAGGGTTGAAAAAGACTTCCAGCTTCATAGCTCTGAACATTAGCAAAGCCTATTAGTAAAAGGTATTATAACACTCCAGACCTCTGGTGTTCCCAAGAAGGCCACCTCTGAAAAGAGAGTGTGTTAAATGGGTGAAATAGGAATGTGGTTACCCAGCTCCTTCCCTCTTTGGAAAAAGCCAAGAGCAAGTAAACTTTTCCATTTTATGAAGAAGTCCCCCATCCTCAATCAGATGGGGGGGAAAAGACTACATCTGATATATTCTGTACATAAACAGTAACACAATAGCAGTATCAAATTTGTCAGGCAATTAAACTTTATGCCAAGCTAATTCAATTTTTCTGTGACTTTATTAAGTTCTATGAAAAAAATGAAATCTGTTCTCTCCAGTAAATCACAAGTTTCACAAAGCATTTTCTAACATAGATTCCTTGCTCTGCTATTTTGATATATTAAATATCCAGCAAAGAATTTCCAGGATCATAAATCTACAGTGATAAAATTAATCCTATTGCTGAAGAGAAATAAATATTTTATTGCAGTTTTATGAGCTTTTCTTCCCTTTTCACTTGCAAGTAGGTGTTGTTTAGTGGTACAAGGACATTTTGCTGCTGAAAAATGTATTAGAACCAATACTGCAGTAACAGAATTCTTATCTACAAAGCTGTTCACTTCTCACAATGAAGATTCAAGAGTATCCCAAAGAAAACTTACAAGAGACTGTTGTCAATATCCCCTTCCAATAATTCTTCTCCCCATACTTCAGATTCTGGAAGTTATTCCACTGGTATTAGTGATTATCATTTCAGGAATACTTTTACAGTGCCATTTGAACATCTCAGTATTGAAGTCTACTGAGTACAAAAGAAACAGGTAAATTTGGAGGCCACAAGCATTGATCTAATTAATCTTGGATTTTATTTTCTGCAACAATAATACCCTTGTTTCCCTTAGCAATGAAAGGAAACTCAAAAGTGTCCTTTGCCTTGATTGTAACTTGGTCTGAGGTGTCTGGTATAGTGACATTTCATAATAAAAAAACAAGTTTATTGAAAACAGAGATAGTATATAATAATAATTTTATAAGCCAGATCCTCAGCAGCAAAATTCATTTGACACAATTGAGAAAGAATCAGTGCAAAGATGGAAATTCCAGCTGAGTAGTTAAAGAAGTGAAATTGGGGGGCAGGGGAAAGGAACATGATCTGGTACTATATTACTGTATATATAAGTTGTACTCTGATTAAAGAGTGGTACAACAGATAAGCATAATGGGCCTGATTCTCCATGGCCTTGGCATCTTGTGCTGTCATTTACACCTGTGCAAAGTGAGTTTAAATGCTACCATTCCAATTTAGTAGCCTATTACACCCACTTTGTACAGATGTACATGACTAGCTATGTTGTGAGGCATGGGAGAATCAGATCAATGTGCCCAAAGGATTTGTATATAGCTTGACAATTCCTTAAGCACAGCAAATAAAAATGGAATCCTGGAGCACTTGTGAGGAAAACTTGACTCAGTAAAATATCAAGATCTATTTAAAACAAAAAACCTCCACATGCACAATAGTGCATTACCTTACATGAAAATATTACAAAACTCCAGAGAAGGCACAGGTCACTCAATAGATTGGGCTTTTGTCAACTACTAAATGATTTCGCCAAAACAGTTTCCTTTAATTCCTTGGGCAAGTTTCTGTTTAGAGTTGAGGTAATAAATGTTTGTGTTTTGGGATTAATTAATTAGCAGATCTATCTTTTGAGTTTTGCTACTCAAGGTATGTAAAAAGGCCTGAGTTCTCCCTCTCCCTGAATTCTTCCCTTCCCCATTTCGGGGAATGGGATACACAGTATTTTCTAATGAGTTAATTAGTCGATGTGCCAAAATTGCTGCATATATTACTAATGTAAACTCTGAGGATACCTAACAAACTGTATAATAAACTGCTTTCTCTGTATCTTGTTGCACCATAGTTTTTCTATACTTAAGGATATCTCTAAAGAAAATTTTTCTTTTTAAGATGTTATTTCTGTCTTAAATATTTCTCCACATTGCAAGTTCCTCTAAAGAAATACACATTTGTCTGTATGAAAGTAAAAGAAAATAGGAGGATTCAGGATTTAAAATATATTCTCTTTGAATATAGATAGTGGAAAGAGGTCTTTGAATACATCAATCAACTGTCCATTAGTGCGATCAAATTCTGGTTTTCGATTAGGTTGGTGGCTCAGAAGCCTAGAAGTGGTTTTTGTCTTGACCTCAAAAATATTAACTTGTCTGTATCAGAACCGGTGTGCCTGGACAACTCCCATTAAATCATTAGGATTCTTTCCACTGATTTCAATAAGAGCTATATTAGACCCTTATACTGATACTACAGTGATGAGCATGGTAAGGGCTGGGACAGGCACTATTCTATGATCAGAAGCTTGTAACGCCGACAGACCCCAGTCATCGGCAGGCAGGATCGAACCTGGGACCTCTGGAGTTTACTGCATGAGCCTCTACAGCCAACTGGCTGTTAGCTAAGGCTGTAGGGCACTCCTTCTCTCTCTCGATGGTGGTCTCGATGCCACTAGATGGGACAGAACACCACACCCAGGAGATGTGTGGGTTACATACTTCCCCTAGCTGAGGAAGCGTGTCCCAAGCATCACAGACTTCCTAGTTGAAATCCTGGATGAGCCCCCACTTGTAATGCCGACAGACCTCAGTCAGCGGCGGGCAGGATCGAACTTGGGACCTCTGGAGTTTAGTGCATGAGCCTCTACCACATGAGCTAAAAGCCACCTGACTGTTAGCCAAGGCTGTAGAGCAGAATCACTCTCTCTCTCTCTCTCTCTCTCTCTCTCTCTCTCTCTCTCTCTCTCTCTCTCTCTCTCTCTCTCTCAGTAGTCTCAGTGCCACTAGATGGGAGAGAACACCCACCCAGGAGGTGTGTGGGTTACACAGGCACTAGTCTAAGATCAGAAGAATTTTACTACCTATCTTGCACCTTTTAATTAAGGCCTCTACTTGACTCCCTGCCACTGCTTCTCCCTGCTGCATTATTTTTCTTCCACCCACTCATCTTAGATATTTACAAAGATCCTACCATTTCTATATCTAAACACTAAGCAAGTTTTTTGATTCCCTGTCACCCTTTTTCCCGCTGAATCATCTAGATATCCATCCCACAAATAAGGCATGTAAACATCACATTGACAAAGTGTTCACATTTTCCTTCAGATTAAAAAAAATGAAAGGACCCATAAATCGCTTATTCAGCAGTAGAAACCGTCAAATTTCATCCTGGATATACAACAAGCTTTTCATTTTGGCATAGGTGCCAAATGCAGTGAGCAATTACTAATTCATCACTGTAACCGACAAAGCTTTAGCTGATGAGGAAAGGAGAAACTGTACGAACATGAGTTGGAGTGTAGCATAAAACAATAGTGTTAAATTTCCAGAAAGTCAACAGAAATTTTAAAAATTAGCTAAATCTGCAGAGGGTTATGGAAAATTGTAAGAGCAGAAATAATATCTGGATGACATGTGATTAAATATTTAATTAAGCTAAATACAGACCAGTATCTTAATTCAGAATGTATTCTGTGGAATAGCGTTCCACTGAAATGAAGATGAGACTGTTTAAAACCTCCTTTTAGCTGATTTTATTTAATAGCTCATCTGCGTTCTGCTGCTACTTACTGTTGAATCTTACACTTCATCCAAGTCAGAGTCTTTGTTCCACTTTTCGACTGAAAAAGTGAACAAAACCCAAGGAAAAGAACTTTGCTAGCGATGAAATGAGCTGCAACCACTGGGTCCAAGGGAAGTACTCTCCAGTCCCGTACCAAGACTAGAGCAGCTGCATAGCTAACACTGCTGTATATAGTGTGTGGGGAGAATTGGGGGGGAAGGGAGGGAAGGAGGACAGTGAGTGTACCCTATTGTCCCCTCTTTACATTTAAGCCACATGGCTCAACGCTGTTAATGGATCCTCATAGCATTTGTGGCTACCACACCTTTTGCTCTGTTTTCCTCTGCGGACTTGCAGTGGATGTACATTACTTATACTTTCAATGAAAGGACTGCACTTATTACACTTGTCTATTGCATATAATTGCTGAATAAGGATATTTTATCAACAATATAGAACATACTCCCTAACTCGCATACATCAAATCCTGCCACCCTCTCTGTGGCTCCAGACAGAGCCCTGTACACAGCTGAAGAATACAAAGAGACAAAGCAGGATTTAACAGCATGGCAAGCCTGGATCCTGTGCAGACAGTTTGCATTCCTGTTATACTGCAGAGCACTATTTCCATGATGGTTCAATGCACCCCAGTATGGAGGAGAAGTTTGGAGACCGCAGGCTAGGGAGGAGGGGGGCTGCTGGAGATTCACTGTCATTCTTCGCTCAATTTAGAGAAGATGTAAAACACACACAAGTGATTGGAGGCTCTGAAGCAATTATGCTGCAATAGTGACTTCATTCAGTTCTGCAGCTTGGGAAAGGAAGATTATTCCTTCCTTATTGAGAACTCCTTCAGCAAGCCCACATACGTCACACTGGAGCATGGTACAAGATTTGCCCCTAGTAGTACTAGGAGGGGGTAAGAATACAATGTAACCTCGTACACCACCAATGAAACTGCTTCAAAGCCCACAGGAGTTAACAGGAGCTTTTCCACAGACTTCCATCAGCTTTGGATCAGGCCTAAAGTTACCAGCGGAATTTGTAAACTGTTCCTGGAAAAAGAGACATGATACCGCCAAGTAGTATAGCTTGAGGTTTTAAAAAGAATAGAAAAGTAAATGAAAAGTGTTCACAGTGCCGTAGATAAGGACTTAGTCATTTAACTTCCTAGGCGGCATCAATCTCACTCTCACTCTCTATTTCTCCCCCTCCCCCAACAGAGCTCTTTTTAGATTGAGTGAAAATGATAACCTGTTAAATGTTAAGCAAACATTCTAAACATAGAAGTTAAAACTGCACACATCCTAGAGAATCAGACCTCTGAATAGCCCCTCCACTGGACACAGAGAGTCCTTCATTTTGTAACAGTGCAGAATTTGAAGCCGTAAGACAATATCTAACTCTGTGCTATATGGATCCATAGATCACCGAAGAGATTATTGCCACAATTTGAAGAGCAATTCATTACAATCATTGAATCATTACAATTCATTACAATTTAAGCCAATCTCTAGTTCTGAGGCCAGGATCAGACCGAATGCAGGGGGCAGATTATCGCTCATCTGCAGGGTTCTTGCACCTTCTTCTGAAGCATCTGGTACTGGTCACTATCAGAGATGTGCTACTGAACTAGATGAGTTTCGGCTTTGATCCAGTTTGGCAATTCCTATTACAATTTGGCCCTTAAGGTAGCATACTACTCTGTACCGCATGGGTGCACTTTGAGGAAGTGATAGAAGGGAACCTCTTTCCCAGGCAAATGCAAGACCAGATTGCAACCTAGCACTCAAGAGACTATTAAACTGTGGAACTGCCAACAGCCATGGTGACTAGACTATTCTAAAATGGCATATTCTGTCACATCGTGCATGGCCAAGCCCACAGCTCTATTATTCGCATATGCAAATATATCCAAAACATGCTCTACACATTGCCCCACTTGCATGGAACAGTAAGACACACCAAATACACAATGTTTCCTGTTTGTTCTGAGCTGTCCTGCTTTGACTTGTGTCAGACACAACTGGCTCCCTCTGTTCACCTTCCAGATCCACTGCAGCTCAAGGAAGAGCTTTGCTCAAAATGTGAAAAATAATCACTGTGTAGTTTAAAAAAAACACCCCAACACAAATTGGAATTTAAACAAGAAAAAAATCTAAACAAAAATATGCCTTAGAAGAATTAAAAATAAATAAATAAATAAATAAAGTCTTCCAGGAAAAAACCAAGTGTGGTGCTAACAAGATTCAGCACTGTCCGGTGCTCTTGTTTAGGTTAAAAACTCATTTATAGCTCTTCTGGGCTTTTTAAAAAACTGTGAGGGAATCAGCCTGCAGTTTCATTCTAGCAAAAGAGCTTATACGGGAAAACACGGTGGGGGAAATTGACTAAAATTATGAAAAATTCAAGGAAGTGGGAAAAAATTGCATTACTGGAAAGAGGGTAGCAGTATGCAACAGCAGTAGCCTCAGAAGAGAATGGGCCCAGATCTAATATACAATAGAGTTGTCTGCTTATGTACTGCACACAAATGCCATGAGAGCAACCAAAGCTATGATACCTCGTACTATTTAAATATGGAAGACAAAACAAAATGATACAAGTCTGACTATCCAGATGTAGCATTTCATCTCACTTTCTTTTTTGTCAGGACAGCTTCAAATAATTTAAACCTGAATGGGGAGATCTCTGAACTCTAAATCAGCAGAACATTTGAGAAACTTTGTTCTTTATGCTAGTGTTTTTTTCTACCTGCTCTTAAAAAGCTTGGACAGCAGAATGCATTCAATCTCAGGTACTAATTTTGAACTCCTCCAAACTCAGATTTTCTATTCTTCTTCCATGTGGTACAATACAGTTCATCCATTTTTTATTTACTAATTTATTAAAAAGAAACATGGGCAGGGGAGACCTTTTGCTGAGTAAACATGAATTCCCTTCTGTTAAATATTTCATAGTCTTGCAATCATGACAGGGTTGGTTAAGTATTAATATTATTTAGCAAATCAGGGTGCAACTGTCCTGTGCTTTTTGTTAAAAAATAAAAGCAGTGTTTCTATTATCAATTGTCCTTTTTTGCCCAGATTGGCAACATTGGGCACTAGCAAGAATGAGGTTTGCTACAGTGTTTATCAAGACTATATCAAACTCAGATGCAACCTAACACAACAGCAGGACTCCAACCAACGATGGTGTCGTTTAGTTTTACCAGGGCATGGAATAGATTATAAATCTGAAAAATTTAGTCATTTATTTTCCAAACATTTAACTGTGTTTGGACTTACTAAAACAACTGGGTTCTCAGCCTTTGTGTCCCCACCTTACTCATTCAAAAGCAGCAGGGACAATGGCTGGTGCATCCTCTCCACCACAAATCCTGCTGGCCAGGAAATGATTTCACAGGGCAAACTAGAAGGGCGTAGGATGGGACTCCCACTTCTGCTCCTTTGAAAAGGAGTAGCATGCATCCCCAACTTACCTTAGTCCATGCTGCAGACAGCATCAAGAGTATTAGCCAGTTGAAGAGAGAGTCCAAGTTCATACCATTACATCAGACAACACCCATTCTTTGAGGCATTAGTGTATGGAAGCAGGATCTAATATTTCCATAAACACTGGCTTGGAACTCTACCAGGGAAGAGTCTTTCTTGGCTTACTAGCATATTCACACAGGGCAAGACCTTAGAATTCTACAACAGTATTAGTTCTTTGTCAAAACAGAAATATGCAAGACCAGATGACTGCATAAACAAACAAACAAACAGGATGACAAGTAAAGATTGCAAATTTAGACTGAAAGCTGAAATATTTGAAATGCTTTATTGTTTTGTGGCCTCTGAATTCATTATGTAGGGTTCCCCCTGAAAAACAGATTAATGTTCTTCAGTGAAGGAGGGAAGGAATGAACTTCCTAATTGTGAAACCCCACCTTGCTCAGAAGATGGTCTAGTTGTTCATAGAGCAAACAGTACAGCTTTTAAAAAAAAAATCTACTCATTTGCAAAATGCATTTGCACTCTGATGAAAGGGTAATGCTGACCCTGCTATTTGTTTCTTTTACTTACTGGACTGTAATATATATCATCAAATGCTAAAGTAAAGAATTGCCCTTCTGTAAATGGTCAGCAGATACACAGTAACAGTACATACAGTTCTCCATCACAGGTGCATTTTTTTGTAGAAGATTGTGTTTTATCATACAACACAGTAAGTTTTTCTTTTTATTGATAAAACATTTAATGAATGGCTACAGGTAAACTGTATGTCTATATAATCCTGAGTATACAGATGTTGTTAGCTCTTGGTGAGTCATGCAACAGAAAATGATTAAGAAAGTTTATGGCAACAAATCTTGCCATAAAAAGTCACTCTTTTATTTGAAACAATTTTTGCCACAAAAGCACATTTCAGCCCTTTAAGATACCTCTTTACAAGATTTAGTGTGTCCAATATAAGTTCCATAGTGTCAGTGGTAAACTTCAAACTCTCAGCAGCTGAGCTGAAACTGACTTTTAAATTTATTGCTACTGAACTTGTTTGTAACTAAACAAGCACTATTTTCTCACCTGTAAGAACAATACTTTGCAGATGCATATACACATGTATTTTTGCAGTTGTAATAGTTCTTAAAAATATTCCTTATTAAGAGAATCTACAAAGATCAACTGTGTTCTGTATGTTCATGCAATTTAAGATAGAGAAAGAATTCTTTCTGAATTAGGATTTTGTTTTTATATACTTTTATCAGTGTTTCACCAGTTCATTATTGTTTAAAAATAAGGAACTAGAAAGCAAAGCCTCAGAGACAGAATAAGTGAGGGTTATATTAATTTTCATTTTGTGATACCTCAGTTGTTTTGTTTTGGTTCTGCATTGACTTCAGTGGGAATTGGGCCCTAAATATGTTAGATTACAATTGTGGGGCCTCTATAGTTTAGAAAGCCATTGTCAAGGAACTACTTTTGAAACACATCAATGGTACTTTACACACAAGACAGACAATGTAGGAATGAAGACGACTACCATCTTCTTTCATCTTTTCTGAATTCATATATTCAATAGTCATAAAAAGTTCTCAATTCCCCCCCCCCCAAAGTTTCACATGAAATTTTGGGAGAGGTTTTAATGAAAAACCAATGTATTTGGGGGTTTCAAAAACTATTTTTAGTAAACATTGTTAGTGTTTGACAACTGAAAGTATTTACCCCAAAAAAACTTTTGGTTTTCATTAAAAATAAATTCACCAAAATGAATTTTTCCAACAAATTTTCATTTTGGCTGAAAAGGAGTTTTTCTTTAAGGTGTTTTGACCAAAGGGGGGGGGGGAGAGAAAAGCCCCCAGCCAGCTAAGTTCTATTCTCTAACTTTGCTGGTAAAGTTACTCCTTTGGGAATATATCCGGCACCTAATTGGCCATATCTGTGTACAAATTCCTAATACCTAGTGAGGTATTCATCAGCATAAATTAGGCATGTGGAAGCATGTGCATAGTTTTGCCTAAGTAAAGCATAGAATTGTATCCTAGTAGTGACCTACCTCTGCCCCAAGCCCCCACCCCCCCAAAATGAAGGGGGGGTAGTCTTTTTGGAAAATGCTTCTATCTAGCCCTGATGTAAGGAAGATAGCTGTCTGAGACTGGGATGGGAGAAACCTAAACATTGAATCATGAGAATCAAATTTCAGTTAAAGAATTTATTGAAGCTAAAAAAGCATGCATGAGGTGATTTGTCTTTGAATATGAAACACAGACTTGGTGAAAGTTCTAATTAAAATATTTAAGTAACAAGCCACTCATTTTTAAAAGTAATGCGATTACATGCTGAGTAAATGCCATGACTACAAGCAATAACTGCTACTGAGTAGTTTACAGGCCACTTTAAGTCACTCTCTGCTGATCTTTCAAATGCAATTTCATGTAGGGAATTTTGAAGACCACAAAGATATTGTTTCTTACAAGTTCAGTCCCTGTTTTTGCCAGAAGTACTCTCAACCAAAATACAAACTGATTGCAGTTTTTTAGAATGGCCAGTGCTGAACTCATGTTATTTTTTATTAATATAAATATATTTACAATATCCATTACCAGAAGATCTAGAGGCTCTTCATAGAATTTATCATGTACAAGGAAGAGAGGTGAATGGTTAAGGGTCTCCCAGCTTTTTCATTTAATCTCTGAATTTACATGTAGGTTCCTATTTTAGGGGAGTCAGTAGAGATCCCTCAACAAGTAATTGTTAGGACAATGCATTCCTGAGGAGATGGTATTGCATTGTGTTCTAAAGTGAAGAAGCAGGTTAGGCCTGATCTATGGCAAAGGCTAGTTTTAAAGTTATGGGTCTTCAATTGAGAAAATTCTGTTAACTCAGCATTCCTTTTGATCACAGTGGGTTTCTGAAGTAGCTGTGCCCCTGGTCCTTCAGGGTTTGATATGGCCTATATCCAAATCCCATTGAAATCAATGGAAAGACTCCCATTGATTTCACAGTCCTTTTATAGGGTTTGATCCAAATCCCACTAAACTGGATTCTGTACTATATTTGTGCCCAACGCATCATACAGAGCCCTGTGTCGTGTTTTCATCCTGCCTATCAGATGGACTGCAGTGTGCTTTCGGGTGGTTTCTTTACACTGAACTGAGGTTTTAGGATCCTATTCCAGATATTTTTGCATATGTAGTTTCCAGTGTGATTTCCTGTGATTCATTAAACATTAAATGAATGGGATTGTTCTGATGAATTGTGTGGCATGATCAGTGTCCTCAACGAACTTAGAAGTTAATAGTCTAAATGCACACCCTCTTGTGGCTTTGTTATTAGAGCATCATTCTTTAAAATACATAAACATATAAAGCCCATTGTTAGGGACGATGGTTCTGCAACATTTGACCAGTCCTAATTATAAACATCTAACTTGGGCAACTACAGAGACCTATGCATCCTCTACACAGTGCAATCTGGGCCAAAGCACCACAGTGTCCCTCTCTGTTGTTGAATCCACTTGCTATGGGTCGTGCAAGAGAAAGACTGTATAGGATCCAGTAATAATAAAACCCCTTAATTTGACCTGTCTATAAGGCCTCCAACGTGCTTTAATAGGCTAAGCAGTTTGGGATTCTCGTGAAAAGTTTTGCAGGCACTAAAGTGGCAAAAACATATATATGAAGTCTGCTGTCTAGAACTGTGAAAAGAATAAACACTTCATAAAACCTCCTGCCACAGAACCAAACATATTGAAATGACTTTTTATGGAGATATTGAAACAACAAGGCTTGTTTCTCCTGAGGGTTCAATTATTTGGAGTGCTGGTAGCGAACTTTGATTGATAAATCTAACCTTTACTTTCCTGGCAATAGTTTGATCACAGTGATGAGAGAGTTAGAGAATGGAAGAATAATATTTGGATTGCAACAAAATAATGAAAATGCAGAGATTGCCTTTGACTTTTACAAGGTGAGAAATGATTTCACATTTTGACTGTATGATGGCAGGAATCCCTTCTGTAGCAGGCAAGCCTGGACTTTGCATGAGGTTATTTTCCAAACTTTACAAGATTTCTTGATCTTTTCAAGAATAATTTTCATGACACATTCAAATGCAATTCAAGTTATAGTGGCAACATGTGTTTTTTTTTTTTAAAGCAGTATTAATGACTGATAAAGCCAGCATCATGACAGCATTTTATATAGGACATTTGAGCTAAAAAGAAACCACAAGAAAACTTAAGCAGCCTTTCCAACCCAGAAAGATTTGCAATGTTTGTCATCTCAGCTCATTCAAGTACAGATGTCTACCTGGGCTCTATGGGATCTCTATAGGTCTCTTCAATTACCCCTTTAAGTCTTTATGTTTCACACTTTTCTGCCACTAGACTTCTCTGTCTAAAATCCTCTATTGTTTTCCTCAACCCTTTCTCTTCATGTAGAGAGAGGAGGGATGGTCAGTGACTTCAATCACACCTCTCACCTACAGAGCACCTCCTGATGTCCAGATATGATGTTGCAGGGGTTCCCTCAATTCAGTGCCCCTTTTAGTCATTCTGGTGTCACAATGGTCTGTCACTGTATGTGTCCTAGCTCTCCAGCCAGCTCACTGTTTAGTCCGTTCCCCTTCTATGGGAAATAGAAAAGCCCCAGATAGGAAACCCCAAAGGCTAATAACTCCATCTGGGGCCTGTGATACTTGGCCTCTTCTCCTTCTGAGGCCTGGCCTGTACCTTCCCCCCCTTTGTCCGGGGAACAGTAGGGGAACCCAAGCCACCCTGGGACCCTGTTTTAGGCAAATAAGGACTTCTTCTTCGATCCCTCTACCCCAGTGGTCTCCAAACTTTTTTGATCGCGCACCCCTATCAGTAAGAAATTTTTGAGCATGCACCCCCTGCCGCACCGAAGAAAAAAAAAACGCTCCTCCTGCCACGCACCCCCAAGGATCCTCTTGCGCACCCCACTTTGGAGACCACTGCTCTACCCCTTCCTGAGCTACTTCTACCTTCACCCTGCTTGTCTACATCTTCACTGGTCTCTGGCTAAGGAGAAGCTGTGAAGAAACACAAATCCGGGTGGGGATAGCAGAGTCCAGACAAGGAGGTGTGTTCTCAAAGACCACTCACCCAACTTCTTTGCAGCACCGGGGCTATATTGTGAGCAATCCCTCGGTCTCTCACCTTTAGAGTAGTCAATTTCTCCCTCCTCCAGACAGGAGTTCCCCCTCAGCTCTCTCTCAGAATGTCTCTCAGGCATCTTGCCTTAAGTTAGTCTATTCTTCTCTGCTTTATGCAAGAGTTCCCTCTCAGCCTTCTTCCTGGAGCTGGGGTATGTGTCTCAGGCCACTTGTCATGGAATAGTCAGCTGCAAGACTTTTGCCAGCTCCCTTCAGCTGAACATCCTCGCCAATTAGCCTTCCAGTCTGGAGGGCTCAGCAGGCCAGCCTTCTCCTGGCAGTGGTGTCTGCCTGCTGTGCTGGGAGAAGGCATCCTTTATGCTGGTCCCCTTTTCCCAACTCCTGTGACACACTGACAATATCCTGACAAACTTTTTGAATGGTCTTATTTCCACAAGGGTTTTTAAGTTAAACCTTATCAAATTAAGGTTAAAACACTGCAGTTGTGTATGTGCTGTGGTGGAGTTGTATGAACTTTCTCTAGTAGGGAGGAGGGGATGCTATTGTACTTCCTTCTCTATCAACCCTTTGAAGGCACCACCCTGGAGAGGTGTGTGTATACTAGTTCAAACTGGATTCTAAATAGCCTGGTTTTAAACTGGCTCAGGGCCTTCTTCCTGAGCCAGCAAGTGGACAGAACCCCTGATCCACAGATGGCCCTAACACTTCGGGTAGAGTTGGAATGACTGGGTGCTTGTTCTGAGTTGAAGCTGTGATGAACTGGTAACCACAAGCAGGGCTTTGGAGCAGAGCCTGGAGCTGGAGCGCAGAGCAGCTCCAGAGCAGTGGAGCTGCAGGTTTTTGCCTGGAGCTGGAGCGGAGCCGGAGCACAGCTTGGAATCCCCTTTGGGTGGGGACTTGAAGGACAGCTCCAGTCAAAGCCCATGTTAGGGTTGGGGTTAATTCTGCTAAGCTTATTAGCACATGTTGAGGTTCTTTGATTCTTTTACATGTTTCCTTTGTAGTGCTTTTAACTTGAAGAATAACGTAGGCTTGCATAGGAAGTTCTGTGTGGTACTTTTTGACTATAGCAGTTACACCAGTTATCTGACTCTGAAGAGAAAGCAAGCAGGTATCCACAGGTGCTAAGAAAGACATAGTGACGACAGGAAACCATTCAGCTTGGAAATACCCAGTTCATAAGGGAGAGACACATGGGTCTCCAACAAAGGGAGACAAGAGCTGGGGAGCCAGAAGCCTTACACCGGGTGCTCACGCTGGGCCACTAAGGGGAAATAGATGTTCAGTTGTGTTGACATGTGACAATTGCTTCCCAGTTGATTGGTGGGAAGGGAGACTTACCCTGCCTTCTCTACACCATTCATTCCCAGGACCCTTAAGTCTATCTATTGGACCTTCCAAACACTTAAAGGGCTAGGTGGGCTGACCATCGGCAATACTGCCCTTCATGGCAACCTATCCCACCACAGTGGCATCAAATGAAAGATCTATCATTTTATTCCCAAAAGTTTCCATCTGCACTATTTCCCCATTCACTAAGAGTCAGATTTTTTCCACCCTTACGGACATGGAGATGCACCATACGTCACAAGTAGTTCCACGGAAAAGATCAAGAAATCTTGCAAGTCCAGAGGATACATGAGAAACCAGTTATTACTCTGGGTGGCCCTAAAAAGTGAATCTGACCATCACGATTTATTCTGAAAGTCAAACATTCTAGACTTTTTCCAAATTGAATTTTCTTTAAACAGGGCTTTCCATCTTCCTCAAAAGAAGCATTGTGTGGCTGCGTGCTAGAGTTTGGAGAAAAAGCATTTCTTCTGAGGCTGAGCCATCCTGGGAGAGTAGGAAGATGGACTGCTCAAGCACCAGTGTCTGGAGGCATTATGGCTACTGGCAATTGGGGTTTAGCTTGAGGAGTGAGACACACCCCTTACTGCAGCTTGAAAAAGGTACACAGAGTGTTCCTTACAGTGCAGCACTCTCAGTATGCGAGGGCATGACCACAGCTATACTCAGTCAGAAGCAACCCTCTTGGCATCTTGCCATCTTCTATGCTTAGAGCGTCAGAATGCTGAGAGACACATTAAGGCTGCCTCCAGCAAAGGTGTGCTGTTGGGAGCGAAGTCTCCCTGCCAGCTCTCAACCATGCAGGGCAAGTGTAATTTAGCCCTAAATGGTTTAGTTAGTGAAATCATTGCTAGAGACTATAGTTAATCACAACAAATTGAATCCGTATAAAGCAGTCCTCTGCTTACAGGGAAACACGGGCAGCGGATCACCTTTCTACCTGCTTCCCCAGACTACTGACTGTCTATTTGTCTGATGTCAATCTAGATGTCTGAAGCTTAGTATGCAAGCACTAATTTTAAAAGTAGCAATTCTGCCTAGAGATTTACAAATCAGTGCAGCTCTAAACAAATTTTTTGTAACCCTCCCCCCCCCCCACACACACACACACAAGAAACTGTCAAAGTTCTAGGATTCAGTCTTATCTTTACCAAATTCCAGCTTCTTATTTTTATTTCTCTGTACTGACAAGAGATAACCTCATACATACACACATCCCATGTGTAATGGTGAAATTTATATGGTAAATTGCATAACCATGTGATAAACTTATCAGGCACTGTTGAGAACATTGCCTTCTGCCTGCTAATCCATCTCAGAAAGTCTACTAACATTCCTAACCTCTAAACAGCTGCTTCCCCCCCCCCCCTTTAAGTCAACCTGCCAGAGACTGCTGAAAAATAGGAAACAATTATGGAATTTTCCCCTCAGAATTACCCATTACTTGTAAAATTAGGCTTCTTGTATCAGCCTCAGTGAGTGAATTTCAAGTCACTTGGAACAACTCTTGCAATGTGATTGATGTGTTAACAAAACTGAATCTACAGTTGTGAGTGCACGCGCACACACACGCACACACACACACACAAAACCACATCCCACAAAAAATAAAAGTAAAGGTCACTTTTGAAAATAAGGCTTTAATTCTCAACAGATGTCTAGTACAAAGAGAATGGAGTAGAATGGCATGCAGACAAAGTGATTTTAAACTGACAAGAAAGTCACATTGAAAATGCCTATGTAACCCACACACCTCCTGGGTGTGGTGCTCTGGCCCTCTAGTGGCACCGAGACCACTTAGAGATTAATGAGACTACTATTCCATAAGCTAAGCACTATTTGGCTTTTAGCTCAGCAGTAGAGGCTCATGCATTTAGCTTCCCAGGTTCTATACCACCCACCGATCACTCGGGTCTGTCAGTATTACACCTATACATGTGCCACTCAGAAGGCTACATTTTCTAAATGGCGTCTCAACTTGCACATGCATAATTTGTGTACATGTGTTTGTATCTGCAAAATCTGCATTTGACCAATACAAACCTCTGGAAACTGTATAACTAATGATCTCTTTTGCCTGCACACATGCAAACCCCATGTGTAAAATGCATGATAATCAAGTTTAGGAGGTGAACTCCCCCTCTCGCCCCCCAATATGTGATTAAGAATTGGCCAGAACCTTCTCTGGAGATTGCCGGAGTTAGTGATCCTTTTCTGTACTTTGGATTGTCTCCTCTCAGGTCAGTCATGAATCTTCAGAAGATGCTCCATATTTCACATACACATCAGTTTTGCCTAAGTAAAGCTCTCTGGAATGATTCAACTAGGATGAATGCTTATTTCCCTATGTTTCCTATAATTTATGATGCTTCCATCCTGCAGTCACTCAATAATGTTCACAAGCAAGCTGGTCCTCTGTGCCTTCAATGGAGATATGACTACAGCTGTGCCAAGAATTGTGTTTGTTTGGTTCACTGAACCAAAAAAAAAAAAAATCGTTTCTGGTTGAACCAACACAGCTTTTGTTTTGTTTTGGTTCTCAGCAAAAAACAATTAAAAAAATGAAAATTTGGGGTTAAACAAAACACTTCATTTGAGCTGAAAAGTTTTGTTTTGATTTCAAGCATTTGTATCTGCTTTTTAATGAATTAAAAGAAAAAGAAAAAAGAGGATATTTGGAAATGCCATTCACACTATCACATGAGGAAGGGTGATGCGTCCTCTACACATACAAGCCTCTGGTTAGGACACACTCCTGGGATGCAAGAGACCTGGATTCAAGTCCCTACTCTCCCTGATTCAGAGCAGCGGGTTGAACTGCGGTCTCATGCTATTGTCCAGTGGTTAGGGTGGATGCTGGGGTGGGTTTCACTCTCTTCTGGTGAAGCTGTTCCACTTTGTATACATAATTAAAATTTTAATAGGAATAAGGACTGGAAGCCAGACCTCTTCCCAGATGAGTGGTCTAAGCACCAGGACACAGAATCACTCATTCACACTCTGCGGCCCAAAGTGGCACACCTTCCACAGAAGAGCAAGAGATCCCAATGGTTAGGGCACGCAGGATATGGGAAATGAAAGTTCAAGTCCCTGCTCTGCATCCTGCAGGTCTCCCACACCCCAGGAGAGTGCCTTAACGACAGGCTTATCAGGTCACCTCCTCCTGTGGTTTTGTGAATGGCATCAAAAGTCCCCGTCAATGGAGTCTGAAATTTTTTTGTTTTTGCCAAAACTATTCAGCAAATCAGAGTTGAATTCAAATAGTTCCAGTATATTCAAAATTTTTGGAGAGGAAAAAAAATCCAGCTCTAGTTACAAGTATTAGATTTGTCCCCTGGCCCTTGTGTTTAGGGCCACGGAGGTAACAGAATATAGCTTAGTTGGCACAGTTCTTTTAAAATGTGTTTAGATTCTGTATTACTCTTCCTAGCTCCCCAGAAAACAAGAACTGCTTTTAAAACCCTAAGTGCTTTTTTTTTGCAAATTAAAGAGAGCAAGGTGTAGTTGATTAGCCAGTTTGACAGCAGTAGCATAACATTTGTTCCATTTCCAACTTTTTCAGGGCCTAGTCTCTATTGCTGATGCAGTGTCTACACCACCCGTAGTGCTGAGCTCTACTTTCACTAGCTTTTGTCCCCTGCCATCTGATCAGATCCCATTTTAACCATCCAATAAGAGCAGCTGAGATTAATTGTTTAGTTCAACAGCTCTGTCAAATGCCTTAAAAATAAAATCAGTTTGCATACTACCTTCCAGTTCCCCCAGTGAAACCAAGGCTGCAAGTGACGACATTATTGTGCCATAAAAATTGACAAGCCATCAAAACAGAAGCCATATTAAGGTACATGGTCAGTAAAGGTTAACAGCATGTAATGATCCTGGTTTAAACGAAAGAGGCAACTGTGACCAAACATTATAGGTCACTAACGGTAGTGGGGGGGGGGGGTCTCTAACCTGCACACACACATCTACACTGCAACAACAAACAACATGTTCTTAACTTGGGTTAGCTAATCCATGTTAACTAACTTATGTTAAAATAGCATCCTTATGAAAGTCTGCCTTTCAGGAAAAAATCGTAGTCCACATATGCTCAGAGACCTACTAGAGCTGTGCAGCTCAATTTTTAGCCCAATGTCACAAGTGACTATGAAGTACTGCACTGTACTCCAGGTGGGTGTCAAAGCACGTAACTGGAAAGCCAAGGATTCTCTCAAATCTAGATAATAATTTACACCTAAAGTACAGACAATTTAAAAGTATGATTAAAAACAGTTTCCCTTTACTACTACTTTTACAGACTTCATACAGTGTAGGAATGTGGACACCTGACTGCTAGCACTTGCTAAAGGTATACATGTCTCTTCCCATCGCCCCTCCATTTTTGTAGGGCATTTTGATCCTCTCCATACTTTGGGAAGAAAGTTTGTAATGTCCCTTTCTAAACAGAGTAAACCTAGACTAAGGCCATTTCTTTTTGCAGGCCTTTTTGCTGCACCTTATAATTCAAGAAATACAGTGGACCTAAGATCACATTTTTATAATCATAGACCTGAGATTACAAAGAATATGGAAACAAGCAACTAACAATTTCTGTATATTCTCTTCATCGATAGTAAAAAAGGTCAGCAAGATGTGGTATATGAAATATGGGGGAGGGGAGTTAGGGAAGAGCCAGTATAGCATTATGAAATTTCTACTCCAAACAAACAAGAGCTGTGTGTTAAACATTTCAGATGTGGTCCTAATATGTTTTATTTCCTCCCTTCTGGCTGATTCTTACCTTTTATGATGACTGACAGCTGTGTTGATTTTCTATAATGAACTGAAATTTTAAAAATTAACTTGAAAAGAATGGGATGGGGGAGGGGAAGTGAGCACAATAATATCTATCATTTGCTTTTTGCCCTCCATTTAATGAGATGCTTTTGCAACTGAGGTTTGCTTTCCTGTTCAGATTAACGGTAATGTAGATGTTCATGCAAATGCATCTTTAAACTTTGTGTTGCAGCAAGTAGGCAGTCACTGAAGAAGTGTTTATCCACCGTATTCACTTGAGAGCAAAATACACATATTGACCTTCAATTCTTCTCCTTTTTAGCTTTTTCTTATCACAGAATGTCAGCATTTAGTGCAAGGACAAATGCCTACATTTTTGAGAGGAATGTAGACAATGCTGTCATGAAACAAATAGCCTCTAGGACGAAAAAAATGGAAGCCTTTCAAAAAGGTTTAATGTATAAAGGAGGCAGTTTCAGTGAACCCATCACTGTATGTCAAATGCCTAAATAAGGAAGGGGGGGAACCCTTTGGAGAAAGATTTCCCTCCCCAAAACTGCTACATTTTAGTGAAGCATTTATACATGCAACAATGATAAAATCTTAAAATATTCCACCTAACCTAATGCAATACGCATTCCCCTTTTTAGGCTTATTCTACCACTTATTTTCTTAGTTATTCATGATGTTTTGGCTCATGATATGGTACGGTGACTGAAAACAGAAGCCAGCTTCCTCAGGAGCATGTGAGCTGAATACCAGATATGTTTTTTCCCCCTACAGCACATTTCTGATTAACCAATATTTGTTTCTTTTTCCCCCTCCGTTAGAGAAAAGATACATTATCTATAGTACCTTTGGAACGGATTCAGTTGCAAAGGTAATATGCAATATAATGCATTCGTTGGTGGAAAAGGGTATTTCCCAGCTATGATTTTAAAGTCACTTTAGATCTGGAGACAGTGTAAAGTTTTAGTTTTATTTATTTATGTTTAAACACTTGTACAGGGTTCTCTCCAGCTCTGTCCCTTCATGGAACAGAGTTTATGAGCCTCTGTTGAAACAAGAAAATAAAGAGAGTGTAAAGCCCAAACCCTTGAAGAAAAAGAAATGTGTCTTTAATCCAGAACTTCCATTAGAAATATTGGAAAAATCTTACATCTGTTTCTATGCCTTGGCTTGTTTGCAGGATAACAGTTATTGCTTTAGCAGCTTCTATCACCATATGTGTACAATAAGTAAATGAACATAAAACTGAATGTACACATAAAAGGAGGATAAACCCACCCAGCTTAACAAATCCACTCTCCCACCTGCTGTGTGCTGGAACGTGAACAGAACGTCATCTGGATCATGAGGATTAGTAAAACAGTCTTGGTAACATGGTCATGTGGATGAAATTATTATTTTTCAAAGTCAGTGTCCGATATCTGGGATCCCAATGATTGTAATTAATTCATTATGCTGAGCCAAGGGCAAGTGAAGATGTATATTTTAATTAGATAGACCTGCATGTACACAAAGATGAGAATCATCAATTCAAATTAGAGCTGGAAGAATTTTTGGACTAATTTATTTGATCAAAAAATATGCAGTTTTGGTGGTCCCAAAGCTATCCATGAATTTGAATGAATTCTCTGAATTGTTTCAGCCAATTTTTCTCCCATTTAAAGATGCAATTCTCAGAGGAGTAGCTGCTCTCCTAATGACTTTTAGCACAGTGATTAGGGCCCTCACCCAGGAAGTAGGAGATCCTGGTTAAATTCTCCCTTCTACAGAGAAGGGATTTGAAGTTGGGTCTCCTACACAGCAAGAGAACACCCTACCTATTGGGATATTCATAGATCTCTCTAAGTCTCTCCTGCTGAAGCTGTTCTGCCTTTTAATAGTCATTGGAGCAGGGACTTAAACTCAGGTCTCCCACACCCCTGATGAGTGTACTCTTTCCATGGCCCATATTGTTCATTGTCATTATGAACAACTATGAATTGCCACTTTCAAAAACCCCTGAACCAAACCTCTTGTCCTGTGAGAAATGACCAACTAAAAGGCAGTGAAACTACAGACCAATTTGAGGAGGAAAGAATCTTCCCCCATCCCTTAAACAGGAGATGAGGCACTGAACCTCCATGTCATAACTGTTTCACGGTCAAACAAGCAAGCTTCCCCCTGGGTTTGAGGCCAGTGAATCTCTGATCTACACAGACCACTGCCACACAATTTCCATGGCTCTTTCTTGTTCATTCCCCCTTGTGCTGTGCAGGCTTAAGCATTGTTTCACGCCTTTTCCTTAGTATCCACATTTTAAAGATGGGGAAAATATTTAATTACCTTCTTCACAGACTGAGGTGATGATTAATTAGTGAAGCTGTAAAGAGCTAAGTATAATATTCCTGTATAAAACATTGCTTCTTGTGCTCAAAGACTTCAGTTCTCAAGAATTCAAGATCAGTTCTTTTTAACATGTCCTTTACCATACACTTGGCAATGACTAGTTCATTCTTCCTTAACATTCCTCCCATCCTACATCATTTATCTTTGGCCTAGATCCTGAGTCCTTATGCAGTACACACACAAGATGGTTGAGCTCCAGTACACATGTCAGAAGATTCTATGTGGGGGCAAAAGTTAGATTAGACCTTGTTCTCTCACTATAACTTATTCTTGCTATATAGTAAGCTAACATCTCTAGCTAGGTTCTTGGCCACTAGCACAGAAGTTTCTGACAGCCTCACAAACATTGACACATGTATGCATGTTTTACATTCTTTCCTTGCTCACTTATCTCTTTGCACTCAAGTGAGGCCTGGGTGGAATCAGGCTCAGATGAACCCAGGCATTGATACAGTTATCACACTACGTTGGTGCTTAGCTATATTCCTCGCCCACCTTTCGCCTTACTCTTGTGCCAAGGCAGAAGTAATGTGGCAGGTGTGCAGACCTGCTCTTTCATGCTTACATGTTCTTCTGTGTTCCCTGTCCTATTCATTGCTTTTTAAAATTTTCACTCATGTGCAATGCTCTGCATCAGTTCTATGATGAATCCAGCCCCTTGAACGCACCAGGGCCAGCGTCCCAGTATGATTTTAAGTCAGTGTAGCTAGGAGGGCAATCAGTCTTACTACTATAGTACAGGTTGCATGGCAGTATAGGAGAGGAAGCAGACACTGCAGAGATACTATGACCCCCCACGCAGGTGGAACATATGCTCTGCCAGGAATAGACCCAGTGCAGCTTACCTCCTCCCCAAAGGAGCACAGGAACCATTGTGACTCAGTTACAATATCTCCCATGCACATCATCGCATGGCTGAGCTACAATTGAGCTCTGTGTTGTCAGTGTTCCATGTTTTTCTGTCTCTGACTTCCTTTAATCTGCTCATGAAATCAACAATTGCTTTATTGTGTGTAATGTGCTTCCCCCCTTTGACATCACGGTCTCATTCACGTACATACCCTGAAGCATGTGTGGTTTGTACATTTCTTGCCTGGTTTGTTCTGAGTGTTGTTGTAAGGCAAGAGAGGGGTAATGTCACTATCCATCTCTGTGTTCAGGATATAGAAACAGATCACAAACTACTGGGGTCAATCTCAGATCTTTTTCCATTAAGAAAACTTGGGGCCTGCTGTAAGCCAAATACAACAGTAAATACAACTGTAAATAGTTCTGTATTTATTATAACTTACTCAGTTCTGTGTTAAAGCTTTTGGTGCATAGGCAACTACTGCGTTTTTTGCATTGGCAGCATTATTTCTGATCCTGAGTTGGAGCATCAGATGCTAGCTTGACAAGTTGCCACGTTTTTTAATGACGTTCCACCTATCATTGTGTGTTCATTCTATATGTTTGCATTGCATCTACATGCTCTCCTCTCTCTCCCCCCACTCCTCCCAACCATGCAATTTCCTTCTTGAGCAGCTCGGAGTAGGGCATGCATTCTGATAACACAGAGGTGGTATATCATGATAGGTTTTCCTGTGGGGTGATTATGCCCACAGGACTTTCTTTCCCAATCCTCTTTTTCTCAGCACGTCCATTCTGCAGTGGCTTGAGCTATCTGACATCTAGGTACATTTCAGGCCTTAGCAATCAGAGACATCCCAAAATGCAAATAACTTTATTGCTTCGATGTTGATCTCTGTGTGTTTTGAAATCTAGTTCTCTTATCTTACTCTGTATAGATGAGCAGACTCACTGCTGGTACCCATCTTCAAGCAGGTGCATGGATGTTCTGTCTCTTCTTGTGGCTCAGCTCTCTGGCTACGTTCTGTTTAAATCCACTTCTTCTAGGGTAACAGAGTCCAACAAAGCAAAAGTCCAGCAAATAATTCCAAGACCATGTGTCAGGTCTCTAGCCCCTGTCTCTGGGCCCAGTGGTCTGTACACTCCACTCTGGGCTCTGAATTGTCCTTAATTCCCTTACCTCGGGGGGGGGGGCACCTTCCCAGCAGCTGGTAGAGGAACCCAGCTCCACCCTTTACACTGGGTTCGATACCCAATAATGCCACACCCCTCTCCAGGTGCCATTCAGTGATGAAATGGGCTCAGGCTCCTGTTAATGAGTGGGATTTATACAGCCCATCACTGATCACTCTCCCAATGAATTGTTTCAGTCTGTGACCATGTTCACTTTCACCTCTGCAAATAGGAGGAGATAAGGGTAGCTGAGTTCTTAAGAGTGGTTGGAGCACTTGTAAAATATTGTTCCTTCCCGTACAAGAATTAACACATATATCCCAAACAAAACAACACTCCATGTTCTACGAAAAAAGTTGTTCCTAATATGCATCTTCAGTTTCCTTGGGTCAAGACACTCTTTGTTATGCAGTGCTCTACAGAATGGCAGATTAATAGCACTGACTCAGACAAACTCCACAGATGTAGAGCCAACATTCTTCATTCCTGACCTGAACTATTCCTGATCTTCGTTCAGCAAACACTGACAGTGTATGGTTGTGTAATGGTGGGTTTGTTTGTTTGTTTTTGTGGTGTGCTCAATAAGGAACTAGGATGAAACCACCAAACTGGTTTCACATGCAACTGAAACTAAGGATTTGAATTTTAAATCTATAGAAGTGAAAAGGCTTCTACTGAACCCAGGGCACCCCCAGAATCAACACAGACCCTTTGGCTATCATACTATCTTCCCCTACCCCATCTGTTAACAGTAGTCCTTTAATAATTATTCCCTATCTTTTCCAAAGACTTTCAGCTTGCCTTCTAATATCATTGGTATTTTTCGCAGAGCTTGTCCAACCCATCACATCAAATCTAACCTCAACATCAGAGTCTTCTGAGGAATACAGTTACTGTGAACAACATTTTGTGCACTTCAGAAAGACCAATCCAGTTCAGATATGATAGGAATGCCTCAAAACATTTGCTGAGAATTCAAACCAAACACACAGTGAACATCAAAACTCAGCATTTTTCATTGTTTTTACTTCTGCAAGACTCTGTGCTGCCTGAGACCGAAAATGGAAGTGTCAAACTATCAAGAGAGTTGGTTTCTTGGTATTTCTATTTCAAGAGGAAGATGGGGATATTGGTCCCAGGGCTGGTTCTCACAAGATTTCTAATCCAGATTTATTGATCTGATCAGATGCATATCTCACCCTAACATTTGGATTCTTTACAGGCTTTTCCCATCAGTAGCATTAATATTTTCATCACCATGAATGCTTATCACTTTTCTACGCTACAACTGTAATGTATTTCTAGCCTCTGCAACAACCATGCTCAATCCATGATGTACAGTTCTTTGGGGTGCTGCTTACAGCCAGGGCCGGCTCTGGCTTTTTGGCCACCCCAAGCAAAAAAAAAAAAAAAAACCTGCGGCGCAGCCGGAGCGCGGGTGCAGGGGGACCGGCTGGGGGGGGGAGGGGGCGGGAGCGATAGAGAAGGGGGCGGCCAGGGCTACAGCAGGGGCGCTGCCACACGGCCCCTCCCGCTGCGCCACCTCCTGCCGCCTGCCGCGAGGGCTCCGCTCCGGTCGGCGGGGAGGGAAGGAAGAGGACTGCCCTGCAGGGCGCTCTGGTTCTCCCCGCCGCCGCCCCCTACAGGGCGGCCAGAGCGGAACAAGAACAAAAAAAACCAAAAAGCGGCCGTGCCGCCCTAGGATTGGGCAGAATGCAGCCTCCAACAATCTGCCGCCCCAAGCACCAGCTTACTCAGCTGGTGCCTAGAGCCGGCGCTGCTTACAGCTACCATGTGTGTCAGAGTCCTTCTCACACTGCTGTCTCACATGTGAGACATCAAAGACAATGCTGATCAAATGGATGAAAGCAGCCAATATACCCCCAGAAGACTGGCAATAGAAAAGGAGAGTGTAAACAGTATTAGATGGAGTCACTAAAAGCCACAACATTATAGAGCATAGATTATAGCAATTAAAAGTGTAAAAACTCTGTCATGTCACTGTGTAGTTGAGTAATCTCTTAACATTGCATAGCAATATTTGTGTTATGGCATTGAATCAATATATGATAAAGAGTTATGATGGTGCAACACCACATTCATCACAATTCAATGTGAAGTGTGTCAGTATCTTTCTCCCCAGTTCTATTAATTGGCAAAGAAGCTCTATTGCTTCTCAAGGTTAAGTTACACTGCTCTACAAGACCTTCATATATATGAAAATATTTTTGGAGAGTACTTGAAGATATATTATCATGTGTTCAAAAGTTTCATCTACTTTTGTTTGCTAGTATTGAACAAAAATTTCGAACGGGATATTTTTCTGAAAAATGCAACAGTGTGCATGTATTTTCATCAGAAAATAGAATTCATAATCTCAGCTTGCTTCCTGGAAGACAAGTGCCTGATTAAGTGCAACATGGATATATTTACATTCCTACTGTATGGTTTTTGGAGGAGGCTCTCTCCTTCACCACTACATGTGCAGAATCCAGTGAAATTGAAGTACTCTGTGTTGACCAACCTGTATTTAGATTGTCTGTATTAACTAACAGTTTTGAGCAGTTCTTTTTTCATTTCCCCCATGCTATTTAGTATGGGGGGAAATGTTATGTTCTCCTTTCAATTTCCAGGCTCTTCTTTCTCACAGAAAGGGGACTGACACATTCTTCACTGAGCCCAAAGACTCCCCCTTTACCTCACTTTAACCCACCTCACCCTTCAGGCCTTGTCCTGCTACAAAGGACTGACGGAACTCCTTGTTAGAACCAGTCAATGTCACTGTCTAAATCAACATAAGGATCACTACTGAGTCCCATAAAACATGTTCCTACAGCTCCCTACAATTACCAGGACTGAATATGCTGCTTGGACAGTACTCCCAGCTCCTCTCTGCCTCAAGAAGTTAGAGAGACTGGAGCAGAAAAGTCAAACCAACATCTCTGATGTGACAGTGTGCTATGCATGGCCATCAAGCCAGCATGATTTATTAGCAATTTTAATTCATTTTCTGAGCCATTTCCTGAGGGCTCAATTTTGTAATCGTATTACTATGGGCCTAACATCCTATGGTAAAAGTTTGCTTTCTAATCTGTCTTTTGTTGTTAAATACAATTTCTTCTCTCATTAGAGAAAGTCTTGAGCTGAAGTAGTTTGCTATCTTTCATCCACGGTCAAAATATTTTCATGTGTATTTATTACAAGTTAAGATAAATACAGAACTGGCTACCAACACATTTTACATGCTTATGCTTTTGTTAGATAAGTGCTAGAAGTGAGAGAGTTTACTATTTTCAGCTAAGGAAGCCATGCCTCTAAGTTTTATATATGAAATAATCTAAAATATCCTTACATTAGTTAATGCAGATAGGACCAAACCTTAATCCCATTTAATTCAGTGGGAACCAGATTTTTCCCATTTTAAATATTGTAAAATTTTACAATTACATGTACAGATTGTGTCCTGCAATTTAATGTATGTTTACGCTTGCTTTTTAGCCTCTGTTCGCTGTAAACCAGAGTCCTGAAAGAAGATTTAGCAAATCTGCCTCTAAATAAAGACAATCTCGCTTTTTGATTATTTATATTCCTTTCCCAGGGCTTTGACAGCTTTGCAATTGTCTGGATGATATTTTTATTGACTCTGGCAGTTAATGAGGAAGTACCATAGTTAGGTCACTGCTTTAGTCCTGAGAATTTTTTGGTTCCGCCATAGATATTTAACTTTAGAACACCAATGTAATTTTTAACCTGACAAATAGATATGTACAAAGCTGCATTACTTTAAAAATCAACAAGAAACTTATATCACAAGTGCACAATTGTTGCTTTGGAATTGCATCTGTAAATATTTTATATTTGCTATTATAAAATAAATTCTTACAACAGTGTCAAGAACAACCATTGTAGAAGTGGTACCTAACTTTTAGAGTATGAAATTGTATGTGGGCAAATACCCTGGTGAACAGAACTTTGTCATGGAAGACTAAGGGAAGAGCATAAAGGATGAGGTTCCCATCCAAAAGAGAAAATGCTTACACTAAAAATGGTGATTGCACGTTTATTTGCAGACTGTAAATTGCACAGTACCAGAGCCTCAGATATAGAAATGTACATTGCTATGAATGAGTTAGCCGTGCAACATGAATATATTATTAACAGTAATACTTAGCAGAGACGACTACATTTGCACCCTTGATAGAAATACATTGAGAGGGAAGTGAGCCTAGCACTTGGAAGTAATAACTAGAGAACCCAGCACTGAGCTGCCACAAAAGACAGTTTCTCCAGAGTAAGGTGGGAACAGCAGAGAAAATTGGATGGGCAAGCAGCAGAATACCTCCTCACACAACATTCATCCTCCTTTGCAGGAGCTGCTCCAAAGCCCCTGGAAGTCAATGGGAATCTTTCCATTGACTTTGATGGGCTTTTGCAGCAGGCTTATACTGCAGGAAAGTGCGTGAATTGTGAACACCTCCTTTTCTTATTATAGTCTCATTTTCACATACAAATACACTATAGAATGATTTTCATACATCAGAAACTGTCTAAAAGGGCAGTTGGCCCTTGTGACTTGTATTTAAATAAATACACTTAATCTCTGTAGTCATTCCTCCTACAAGTGTTTGATATATTCAGTGATGATGCTTCATTCAAGGAGCTCCCACTAACAATGTCTACTTCCCTACCTTTATTTCACATAGAGCAAAATTCACTTCACCCACATAAAACCAATGTATTTGGGTGAGGTAAAGGTGGTGCCATTCCCTACTCTCAGACCCAGGCTAGATCCTGGTGATCTAGCACAGCCTCTCTGATCCCCATATGAGCAGAAGAAGTAGGATGGGAATCTGAAGTCTCTAGAGAAATTGTGGTGAGGGTACAATGCACCTGAATTAAAAGTCAGCGAGAGTAGTATTGCAAGAAAAGGGAAGCTAAAAAATTTTACCCATTAAAGCAGAATTGACCTGTATCTGTGCTAGGCTCTTTGCGAGCAGAAACTCTAATGAAAGTCTTACACATCATGGCAAGTGATAGAGAGGCCGTGATGTCTGGCAGGGTCAGTTAGGTATATGAACATTTTACCATAATAAGGGCAAGCTCACAAAACTTTTTTCCATAAGGAATACGCACTGTATTCAAAGAGCCACTCTGCTTCCGTTTCCTGTACGTTTCTGTACTCCCGTTTATTTCATATTAAAAGTCTATTATGTTTAGATAATCAAAGTGAATGCAACAGTTGGTTTGTTTAGATTAAAAAAAAAAAAAAAAAAAAAAAAAGAGTATTGTCTGACATCTTTTAGGGAAACACTACTATTTTCTCCTTTCTTGAGGCTGGTAAAAAGTAGTGTGAGTGGGGTGCCAGGAGAGAGACTGCATATTCTGCTAAGAAAGTGGAGGGTACAGAGTGTATATAATGACTGCCAGGATCAATCACACATAATATCACTGTCACTGTGAGGATGACTATGGGCCAGATTCAGAGGTGATTCTAAGTGAACCTAATTTCCTAGTTCTGCCAGCTCTCCTGCCAAAGTTAAATTTGCTTACGCTTGGCTAGTCTCATACCCACTTACTGACATGGAATATATACCCACGGGAGAGAGTTACAAAACATGGGCTTTAATCAACAGAGTGCAAGAGGCAAGCATATGTTTTGCAGGTACACACAGCACTCACAAAAAAGTTGGCTACCCTTCTGAAAGTGGGGCTCTCTGAGTCAATTAAGGCTTTCAGTCACACCCTCCAATCAGCATAGCTGTTTCTTTGCTAGACTGCTAATTTGAACGTGGATAGAGCCTCATCGTACCTCAGGGAAAGAAGTTTCTCCTACCACTTGGGTCCAGATATAGCCTGTCCAGCACTCCCCTCCCCCGGTGAAATGAAGCAGTAAAGATTTTATCTATGTGCTTCAATTCAGTAAATTATACTGTAGACTAACATTTATTTTAGGGAGTGAATCAGTTGGTAAGTAACTAATGAAAGAGTGAAGACATGCACTGAAAGGGAGATTGTATATCCTGTGAAAGCAAACAGGTATTTATCCTAATGGGGGTGCAGTCATGTGTAGTGTCCAGGAAGAGCTATATAATTGTACTACAATAAGCAGTTACACTTATCTTTTCCCATGGCCAAGGTGAATGATGTTCTCTTTAGGATTTCCCTCCGGGAGTACCACAGGAAGGAGGAACATGAATAGAGAGTTGAGAGAGAGAGTTTTAAGAGCTACAAAAAATTATAATCTAGTCACTTACAGCACATGTGATATAAAGAGTTTCAGGTACCACAGCTGTCCCTGAATCTCCCTATCCTTTTTTGGTCACTTTCAATTTACCTGTCATCTTTCTCTCTCTTCCACATAGCAAGGAGAGGGAAAACTAACTGACCATTCAGGAGAAACAGGGAAACGGACTCTATATAGAATGCAATCACATGAACAAAATAAACCAGGGGAATAGAAAGCATCTCTAACATAATGCAGTGTAACAAGCTGAACTTCTCCCCAGCTCCCCAAAGACCCACAACCACACCCAGAATCTCTTTCCAGACAGTTTATTTCCCAGCCTCGACCAAACAAACAACATTTATTGCTCAGCACACCTTAGGCTACAACTCCCCTTTACCTCTCATAGGAGCTTCTTGTAACTCCTTAACTCTGACTCATCAAGTCTCTGGCTTCTCTAGGCCACAGGTGCCCTCTTTTAAACCTAATTGGGTTAACTGCCAGTCATGGGTGCATTGGCTCTACTCCCTCTTAAAGGGCCAGTGTCAGCCAGTGACATGCAATTATAGCAATCTCAGGTATTTTAACAGAAGTTTCTGAATCAAATCAATGGGAGTAGGGGAGTGGTTTTTAAAAATAGTGTCAGTTTAATTAACTGGCTTTTCTACTGCACTGGTTCTTTCATTTACCAAAATATATACTCATCCCCTCCTCTCACTCATTTATGCATATGTTTACGTACTATTTATTCCTATGGAAATATTTGGCCTAAGAGTTTAATTTTACTTAAATTATTAACAGGACTTCCGATTAGGACTTTATTCAGCATGCGAGTGTGATAAATAGGGTTGTGTGAATAATTGCTTTTTTTCCTGTTCTCTGGCAAAAAAACAAAATTTTCAATGAATCAAAATTAAAAAAATAGTTCTGGGTCAAACAAAAAGTTTTGTTCAACCTAAAATCAAAATGTTTCATTTCAATTGCAAGCTTTTTTATGGTTTTTTTGGTTAATGAAATTTTAAAATGAAAAGTTGTTTCAAACAAAAATATTTCATTTAGAAATTGTTGAAATGAAATGTTTGATTTTTTTTTCTGGTGGGCAGGAGGGCTTTTGAGCACAACAATTGAACAAATTTTTCCAAGAAAAGTTTTGGTTGAAAAATTTTGCCCAGCTCTACTGATAAGTGGGAGATTGCCTCAGTAAAGATTGCTGAATAGGGCCTAACACCTCTTTCATATTCAGGATAGACTGATAAGGTAAATGAACAACACTGCAATAGATCGCCAGTCCAAAATTTCACTCACTTGAGCCAAAGGAAAAAAGTTTACTTCAAACAATTTCTTTTGCAAGGATTTTAGTCTTCTTAGACTAGAGACATTTTTTGGCGTCTAATAGCTATAGTTTCAAAGCGTCATAGGGGTTTAGCTATATCAATCCAATTAAAAATCAATGGACATGGTGCAGCCTTTACATGCCAATATTTAGGGATCAAGTTCTTAGATCTAATTTGGTAATAACAAATCATGGACATGGCTAGATATAAAACCAGGCAAACAAAACTGTGAGGTAAATGTATGCTCAGAACTAGATTACCTGTCTCTGCCTGTTCTGAAGAGTTTCAACAGAGGACAAATATGCTCAGAATTCCAGCTCTGAACAGTTCTCAAAGACTTGCTTATTCTAAACTACAGTTAACTGTAACACTGGCTATTTATGACCACCACCACCTTTCACAGAACTAATTACGAAGAAGCAGTGCAATTAATAGTCTTCTACTTAGCGTATGTGCAATGTGCCTCAGTTGGCATGTGACTAGGATTCATCACCGAATTTGGTCCGCTGGTTAGATCATTAACTTTAGAGCAGGGAACTGGGAGCCAGAGCTTTAAGGGTCCTGCTACCTACCTGCTCGGAGACCTAGGGTAAGTCATTAACCTATATACTTTAGTTTAGAATGGTTTATCATACTTCACATTGGTAATGTGGGGCTTTATAAAGTAGAGATTAAAAGTGCCAATTAAGGCATGGTCCTCAGTAGGACAGAGCACAGAGGAGCACAACCACAGGAAAAGCTCCAAGAGGATGTGTGTCCTAAGCAGGCACAATGCCTCCTGGATCACACAAGGAGACTGACCCCTGGCCCACTTTTTGAGGGGGTAGTGTGCATTCCCCTTGCTTGGGGGCCCCTATGCAGAGGGCCTCTCCTCCTCACCCATCTCCTTTTAGAAAGGCTAGTGTGATCATAATCAGAGGGGTATAATGATATCTGTGTGAGCCCTCAACCAGAAAGCCCCAATCTTTCCCCTTTATTCCATGTATTTTCTGCGCAACCACAGCATAATAAAGTATCCCCTCAGGAACATCACCAGCAGAGAGCAATGTAGAGGTTTCCGGTGCCTCTGCAACACAGTTTCACCACACTTCAGGACCTTCCAACACACAAGTGCTAAGAAGCCTCCAAACATCCACCAATGTTGCTATTGCTCACAATTTTATTGCAAATCTGCATCATTATTTGTTTTTTCTTAAAGTCCCAGCTCCTGGACTCAAGTGAATACATCAGAATCTCAGATTTCATTTTTATTTAAAGTACAATTGTTAGCCCTGCCCCATATACATAGTAATTTACACCAGTGCAAAGTAAGTGTAAAATGTGATGGTGTGAATGACTACACCAGAGCTCTCCACCTTCAAAATTGCCATGTGACAAATGACCCAAACATGTAACATCTTTATTTTATTATGTATTGTATCATAATTGACAGGTGGTTTTCTAACTATGAAACCTCTTTTAAATGAGGTTCTCACTGTGTGAATTAAACCATTTTTAAAAACACTGGAAATCGGTTTGTCACATACAACCATAAAGTGCCTCTTCTCTCCCCTCCCATTTTCTTCCCCCCAGGGGAATTTGAACATGTTCAGATACCCTGCAGAGACCAATTCCACTTGAGCTACAGGAGTAATCACTAGAGGGGGATTTAACATGCATACAGCCAGTGGGCTACATAACTAATTTGCTAGAGATCTGGAGATCAGGATCCTGAGTTCTGCCTCTGGATCTAGCTGTGGAGTGATGTCTAGTGGTAAGACATAGGCAACCAAAGCACATAGAGTTGGCACAGTTGGTCTGAAAGGCAGTGTGGGTAAACAGATCTGATCAGGGTATGCCATATTAGAGACTTAAGTTTGTTCCGAACTGTGCCTGAAGTAACCTTGTACAACCACTCTGCTTATCTGTAAAATGGGGAGGGTAGTACTAATATGGAACTGACCTTTAAAACTGGAGTACGAGACCTTAGTTATCAATAAGGACCATGATGAGCACAGAAATATAAATGGCATTCAGAAATTAGACTAGTCTTTATGATCGTTCTTTCCAACTTAATGTACCTTCCGCCTAGGCTGCAGAGCATTCTGGGGAAGTCTGTCTCTCATATAAGGAATGGCAGCATAGCAGGACAGGAAGCCTGATTCAGGTTCAAAGCAAAACATGCTGCAAAACCTAGTACACTTGCAAGTTCTGGACAACAGAAAAGTCACAAGTCTCATGATATTTGGTGCTTTTATTAAAGCCTCAGCTTCTAATTGTATATGGGGCAGTGACCATCTTTTTGTTCCATGTTTGCACAGCGCCTAGCACTCCAGTGTTTTGGTCCATGACTAGGGCTCCTAGGCCCTGCAATAGCATTAATAATAATAAATAATGATTAAATGAGAATCTCAGTTCAATTTAAAAAACACACACACACACACACAGAGACACACACACACAAGTTCTCCAGTTTGCCCAGAAATGAGTGAAAATATGACCTGAATCTAAGAGGCTCAGAAACCAGAAGGCAAAGAAAAAACTCCAATTTATTGATTTTTAAATCACGTTTGTTAAATGTTAATTGTTAAACCAATTATGTTCCAGGCAGAAAAATACATTGTTTTATTTGAAAAGGCTGGTCCTGATGGATGCATGAGAAGGCTCACTAGCATGCAGTGTACGCAGTGATAAGTAAGCCACTGAACTTCTTCTCACATTACAGCCTCATTACCAGAGCTAATGGCATGTCATCCTCCAAGCCTACCCCCACATTGATTCACCTACACAACCCTGCTTGTTCACCAGACAGCACTGTCCATCAGTAGCTCAAAGATCCAACAGCATTAATATCTAATGGACACATTTTCTATTCATTAGAATGCGTGACTATAATGAATAAGGCATAAAAGCTTGGTTAATCACTAATTCATCGTAATTAAAAAGCTATTGATTTTTTTAAAAAAAACAGTTGAAGTGCTGGCTCCAAGGAGTGCAGGATCCACACATTAGTGAAACACCCAAACTAAGCTCCTAAAGCAAACTTCCATTTTAGATCTACATTGCACTAAAATATAGTACATTAATGCTGAATGTTGTATGCAGAAACCACCCCCATTGCTAGTGGATAGGGCCTGAGTCTTCTCTCATGCTGGTAGTAATGGGGAAGAACTCCATTGAAGTGAATGGAGTCTCACCAGTGCCAAACTAGCATGAAAGAGGAAAATCAGGCCCGTATCTTTCATTTTGCCAACTGGTTTGGCATTTGCTTGTTGATATTTCTTAATTACCGGTAATTCCAGAAAAAGAATTTCCTTATTAGTTTTCATTGTCGCAATAAGGGGCAGTGAAGTGCACTTAGTGAAAACAATAAGCAGGTGCAGAGGGGTTGCTTGTTCTTATACAGCCTAAGCAGAGCCCACTCTGGATATTCCCTATAACAACAGCAGGGGAAAATGTGTTTGCTTCTGCAAAGAGAAGCAAAGCTGGGGTAAGAAACAACTGAATTGTGATCATGATACAGAAAAGTTTAGAAAACTGCCTAGAGAAACATAAGTAGCAGTTCCTCCCGATGGAAAAAAAACGGGAATTGTTGTTCACCATGTAAAAAGATTGTTTTGCATCTTGGGTTCAAATGCTATATTCATAGGATAGAATATATCCAGACAGATTATGGAAAAAAAGTCTTTATAAACCTTGCAAAGATCTCAGCCTGTTCTCTGAGAGCCGACATACCTTGTCATTAATTTTGAGTACTATTTTGTTTTTCAAGGGAGGAAGGAGGCAGCTGTTCCTGGTGAATGGCTGTCTAAATTGGATTAATGGCTCTACATAACCAGCATGAGTTTACTACATTAACTAGTAGTTATATTTCCCACACCTTCAATTAACACTGGTTTTGCTTAATCTAATATCTGTGAAGGCATGATATGATCAGAAAACATCATTGCCAGCCAAGCATTCCTCAACTCAAACGGCGCTGATTTATCTCTTTGGCACCTCATTAAAATGCAAAATATATTGAAATAGATTTTCAGCACTTTCAGGCAGCAATGTTTGTAATAATGTTAATTTGTGAATTTCCTCTTTTTTATATTCTGTATGCTGCAGTTGCCACGTTCAGCCTAAGGCTATTTGTATTGTGAAGACAGAAAATGAACAGTGAACATTTATTTCTCATATCTTTCTGAGGAACCTGAGGCGCATGAAGATATTTGTGCTGTAACAGGCATAGTCAATCTCCTTCATTCCCTTTAGTCACTATATATCAACAGCAAACTCCCAGCTAGTCTTGCTGCAGCAATTAACCTGCCAGGGCTCTCTGCTGTCAGACTCAGTAATAATAAACTCCCCCCAGTGAGAGATAGAGCTATAGATCCTCGCCCTGCAACTTCCATAGTGGCTGAATTATTCAGAATCAGCATGATTAAAGAGATGACATGGTATTAGTTAAAAAGACATGCTTTCCCCCCTCCCCCCCCCCCCCCCGGACTGAGGTTTAAACCTATTAAGGAATAGCAGCTGAAGCCAGTGAGCCTTCCCATCGGTCCACAGGTCTTTAAAAAAAAAAAAAAAAAAAAAGGGGAATTATAGAAAAACTATTTACAATGCCCTGTCATTTTAAAAGTTTAAGGATAAAAATGTAAATATCAAGAGGGAACTGGGATAGTTAAATCGTACAGCATGTGTAAATCCAAGAACCAACTAAAGAGGATAATTTCATCCAAGGGACACAAAGGAGAACGTATTAATGTTGATGTAATTTGTAATGTTTAAATTATTGTTCTTAAGAGAAGATAAATCATTAAGCTTACATTATAATAATTAAGAATAATCCCCAGGTACAATCTATATAATAATTAAGAATAATTCACGATATATAATCTGTCAGATAATTTTGGGGTGGGGAACTCTAGGAATAGCACATATTTCACAATAAACCTGGTCTTGAAAGGATGGCAATATTGTTATAAATGCCATAATGGATTGCAAATGAACCAGTTGTTTACATTCTCCAGTGCTAGCTGAGTGGGGAAATGGTAAACTTGGGCAAAGAGTGGGGCGAATTTATTAAAACAAAGGCATGGAAAAATAAACAATTTTTATGCACTCACAGTCCCATTAAAACACACTTCCTTCTGCCAAGCCTACCGGTGATAACGCACTTAGGGACCTGATAATGCATTCTTAACCAAATGCTCCTATTGACTCCCAGGGGAGTGTTATCTGTGCAAAGAATGCAGGATTTGGCCTGTAAGTGCTGCTACATATCTATTAAAAAATGCAGCACTCTGCAATTGCTAGGGTAATTTGTACCTATCTTGTTTGGACTACTCATTTAGAGCTAGACTGTGACTTGAATTACATATTTGTACAGGGCAGTAAAGAGGAGTAAAGAACCACTCTGTGGGCTACCCAGGCCTTGGATACAGGCACAATGGAGAATGCCCATTTACTCCCCCCACTCCATATCAGGTGAATGGAGAGTGAGTGGGAAGAGGCCAGAAATAGGAAGCTCTAAGACTCTGCCCTTCTATGCCAGTCAGTGCAGCTGTGCAACTGAGTGGTTATGCACTTTGCTGCTTGTATAGACAGTAAATTATTTTTCCTCCCCCTAAAACCCACCACTTCCACTGAAAAGAGAAAGCAGGGAAGGATTTGTGCTTTAGAGGGGTCTCAAAAAGCACAATTGAGCCCTTGTATTTTAAGCTCAGTGTATCAGGAACCAAACCTTCCTGTGTGTTTTATACAGCACTGGGCACACTGTTGGAGGTTAACTAATAATGAAAGATAAATAAATTATCCAGTTAACTCCTTTGTAGAAGCAATCTCTGAATCCAATCAGATCAGTCTCCTGTAACATGCCTTATACTATATTCAAAAAAACTGCTAAAATACATGTGCTCTTTTCAGTCCCAGGCTGCCTGTAGGATACAAGGACTTGGAGTACTGTTGTTTGACCGGAGGCATATACAGTAAGCTTCACTGCAATTTGGAGACTGAAAACAGTAGTCTCAAAGCATTGGGGGAGGAGGGTAATAAAAAAAAAAACAACACTGGATTTTTTTGTTTTTTTGTTTGTTTTTAAATCTAATGTTATGCCAAACATCAGTTTTGTCACCATAGCCAAGATAAAATTTGTATGGCACAGTATAACATTATCAATTTAGTACATCAAAAAGCTCATTTTTCCCTTGTTGTTTAAAAGTGATGTGTGTGTGTCATCAAATACATTTATATATGGAAACAAATGGATTTCCCATACCATGTAGGAGTAAGGATGTGTTCCCCTATGAGCATTCTACACACTGTGGAGCATAGCTAACAGGAGGCATGTTTCAAATTCTGTGCATAAATCATGTATGTTCACTAATGGAATTAACATGTATTGCAAGTTACAGTAAGCGCTGTTTACTATGTAATGCAACTGGTTCTATTCAAATTCTAATCAAAATTCAGTATTACTGTCCTGTAGTAATTCTTCCATTTCATTACACTTGATGATTACACTGTATATTATCCTTAGCTCTATTTTGGGATGAGACTTCAAAATCCAGAGTCCTGTCTGCTCTTGCAGCCATTAAAAATATTCCACAGCACTTTTTATATGAGTAGAAATTGACTTTCTCCTCCTATGTTGCTGTGCCCTGTGCTGTATACCAGTTTGTTACTGGCATCCACTCCCATGGTGTCTGTATTCCTCTGGTTCTGTAAAATACTTTGGGGGCTTCCAAGATAACAAAAGCAAACAAAAATTCCAAACAAACATCCTGGAATGAATTAGATACATATGAAGCTTTTCCACTCAGTCACACTCATATCTCATAGCGCAGAGCTCCATTGATTTTAGTGAAGCTCCATATGGGCTCATTGTAGGATCTTACAGAGTTAGAGAGTTAACTGTTTAGGAAAGAGATCAAAACCCAGATCCACAAAGGTACTTAGGATCCTAACTCCCACTGAAATCAATGCCATATTGTGTATCTGGGTCTTTTTAGTCTCCTAAATAAATGGCCTTATTTCAGACATGCTGAGCACTTAGCAGCTGTCACTGAAGTCGATCGTATCACTTTCGAAAAATCAGATCATTTATATAGACATGCTTAAATATGGATTTAGGAGCTTAACTTTAAGAATATCTTGGCCTTTGTCTTTACAATTGTCTGTAAAACCCTAGCACACTGTGGCTGCCATACTAATAACAAAGTGGGAAGGTGTATCTAGTGGGATCCTAGGGGTCAGTCCTGGGTCCTGTACTATTCAATATTTTCATTAATGACTTGGCTAATGAAGTGTAGTGTATGCTTATAAAATCTGCAGATGATACGAAGCTGGGAGAGGTTGCAAGCCCTTTAAGAGGACAGGTTTAGAATTAAAAATGACGTTGAAAAATTGGAGAATTGGTCTGAATTCAACAAGATGAAATTCAATGAAGATAAGTGCAAAGTACTTCACTTAGGAAGGAAAGATGAAATGTACAACTACAACATAGGGGATAACTGGCTAGGTGGTAGTATCACTGAAAAGGGTCTGGGGTTACAGTGGATCACAAATTGAATATGAGTTAATAATGTGATGCAGCTGTGATAAAAGTGAATATTATTCTGGGGTGTATTAACTGGAATGTCTGATTTCGACACAGGAGGTAATTGTCCTGCTGTACTCAGCACTGCTGAGGCCTCAGCTGGAGTATGGTGTCCAATTGCTGGTGCCACACTTTAGGACAGATGTGGACAAACTGGGGAGAGTCCAGAGGAGAACAAAAATGATAAAAGGTTTAGAAAACATGACCCATGAGGAAAGGTTTAAAAAAAAAAATGTGGCCATGCTTAGTCCTGAGAAAAGAAGACTGAGGGGGGACCCGATAAAAGTCTTCAAATATGTTAAGGTCTGCTATAAAGAGGACTGTGATCAATTGTTCTCATGTCCACTAAAAGTAGGACAAGAAGTAATGGACAATCTTCAGCAAGAGAGATTTAGGTTAGATATTAGGAAAGCTTTCTAACTGTAAGGGTAGTTAAGCTCTGGAATAGACTTCCAAGGGAAGTTGTAAAATCCCCATCACTGGAGGTTTTTAAAAATAGGTTGGATAAACACCTGCCAAGTTTATTTGGTCCTTCCACAGTGCAAGTGTCTGGACTTGATGACTTTTCAAGGTTCCTTCTAGGCCTAAATTTCTATGATTCTATAAGACTATTTCCTTTTGAAAGGTAGAATCTTTACCACTCATACTGCATTGTGGGCCCTATCCTGCCATCTTTACTCATCCTGAATTGTACCACATTTGTGAACACTCATTTTAATGAGACTACCCCACAAAGTAAGTTCCTACTCACCATAGATAGGGATGGCAGAAATCAAGGTCTGTATCTTTCTGTCATGTCAATGGAGCCCGTGTTCCCCTTTACAAAATACCATCTATCCAATTATTTTTCCAAGAGTTGCTATTTTTAATAATAATGGTTAATGTGCAACTGATGACCAAAACCAGAATTAATGTTATCACCATGGGGACTGAAATCAGAATTCTCTAGCTTTTCTCACTTTGTGCCAAACCAACATTCCTAGAGTAAAGCTACTAACACACTGGTTGTATTCTTGTTTACTGGACATGAATCAATACTACTTTACAATAGAATTTCTATACAATTTATAACATCCCTAAGAAAGCCATAATTTACTGTTGCTTCATGAAAGCAAAAAAGAAATTAACTGTTAATCTTTTTCATTTCTGTTTAGGTCCAGATTCAGCAAAGTACTTACACATATGAAATAGAATGTTCAGCAGTGTGTAAGTGACTTAGGAGCACAAATGAGACTTGTGCTGCCAAGTCACTTAGACACTTCTGAAAATTGCACTTGTGCATGAACTCCATATATGTCAATGCTATTTAAGCTTAACGTTAAACATGAGCTGACATCTCACTATTCCTTCCTCATAGATGACTATACTTTATAAATGGCCAACTGATGAAGCAACTGTGAAGGAAGATGCACTGCAAATCCAATTATTTGTGTCATGTAGAGTTTTAGTATTATGCCACTACTATGATGAAGATAAGGGCTCGTCTACGTGGCAGGTTCCTGCATGGAAAGCCCAGGTGTGAATCTGCAGCACACTAGTTTGCTGTTCAGTACTGGCTCAGTACTGGCTTGCATGGACACTACTACAGTGCACTAAAAGTCCCCGTCTGCAGCTTGGTTTGGAGTGCAGAAGGGGGTGTGGTCTCCAGCTGGGGCCAGGGATGAGGAGTTTGGGTACAGGAGGGGGCTCCAGGCTGGGGCAGGGGTACGGGAGGGGGTCAGAGCTCCAGCTGGGGGGAGGTGGGCTCTGGGGGAGGGCAAAGGAAGAGGGATTTGGGGTATGGAAGGGGACTCCAGGCTGAGGCAGGGAGTTGGGGTGCGGGAGGGCATGCGGGGTCCCGGCGGCACTTACCGTGGCTCCGAGGAAACAGCCCCCAGGTCCCTGTGGCCTGTAGGTGCATGGGTGGCCAGGTGGTGCTGCGCAGTGTGCCCCCCCGCTCCCTTTGGTCACGGTTCCTGGCCAATGGGAGCTGCAGAGCTGGTTCTGGGGTAGGGGCAGTGCACAGAGCCTCCTGGCCTCCCCAGCACCAAGGGGCCACAGGGACCTGGCAACTGCTTCTGGGAGCTGTGCAGAGCTAGGGCAGGCAGGGAGCCTGCCTTAGCCCCAGGTCCCCACTTGCACCGCCAACCAGACTTTTAATGGCCTGGTTGGTAGTGCTGACTGAAGCCACCGGGTCCCTTTTTGACCGGGCGTTCCAGTCGAAAACCGGATGCCTGGCAACCCTACCTGCAAGTTCAATCCTCATCCTTGTTGACTGGTAAAAACCATGGAGGACAGCTCTGGGCCCACTATTGCCTTTCCTTTGGCAGAGCAGGACACAATCACTTCCTGACTGAGGGCAGCTTAAGGCCCTGATCAAAAAAGACAACTCTTGACATTAGCAATCAAATTATTACCTGGTTGCTTTGCTGAACAGGGATGGACTTAAATTCTTTGCTGATTTGGGCCTCCATGAGTAAAATGCATCTCTTTCCTATATATTGGATACTATGTACCTGAATGCATTCACCCTGACAATGCCTGAAATAAAATTAATTTAATAATAATTCTTATTTCTTTTTTCTTTGCCCTGAAGTTTCCTCATGGAGGTGTGATGTATTCCTTCTAATTCTGATAAATGAATGCACCACTATTTTAAAGTGTTAACTATTTTTACTGCATTTTAAATGTAAAGATGATTTTCTAGGGTCCTTTGTTTCTTCCTTTACTACGTAATTCTAAATTCACTGGTATCACTTATAAAAATGTTATTCTCTTAACAATTTTTAAATTAATTTGTCATTGTATTTTTAAGTAGCCTGGCATTTATTTAGCAACTGTTACCTCACCTTCCTTTCAAGCTTATCATCACACCTGTGTCTATTAAACATCATCCCAGTCATCACAATCCTCCTTGAATCAAAGGCAACTTGTTTCTTTTGGTGGAAGCTTTGAATGAATAATTCATTTGGAAGCATATTCTGTGTTGCACATTTTCAGAAGATAGAACCATTCTCACGTCAGTCACCCGAGCTCTGTCAGAACGAAGTATCATACCGTATATGCTCCAACTGTACAGTGGATGGCAAGCAGCTAAGATTACCAACTGTGTTAATCCTGGCCATCCTCTTTACTTTTTATTGCAGAAAATTCAAATTCAAGCCTTACTTTCATATGGCACTGAAGAAAAGAGTTATATTTCACCCTTACCCAATATAGGTTGGTTTAGGGGTTGTAATATAATGAAACCTAAAAATTCACCTCACTCCAACCACTATTATTTTATTTGGGGAGAGGTACAGTTCGTTCCTGACTCCCCATCCACTACTTTCAGAGTTCTATTCCTAAATATATTGAGCTCTGCCTCAACTTGTCTGCCTGTAATGTTAGTCTTGAAACTACAAAGTTCTCCATGCAGGCAGACACTGTGCCCCTGCAAAGTCTCATGGGCACAGGGCTCCTTGAAAGCTGCTCAGAGGACTGAGGCCTTTTCTACTCCTCAGGGGTATTGCGAAGATTAGTAATAACTAATCAGTTGTACAGTGCACCAGGAGGGAAAGGCAATTTGTACATATGCTCCCAAGATCATATAGTCCAAGCTAGACATGGCTTAGAAAAAGACAATATGGGGTAGTTAATGGACTTATGAGATCAGTACAAAATAAGACTACAAAAACAAGGAACTTGAAAACATTGGCATCATCTTTATTCTGCTGTTTTGTGTATGAGAGAGATTTTTCAAAAATATTCAATTTATTTTTAAACTGCACTTAAATAAATTTGACAGAGGAGTGTGGGTCAGCATTGCAGAGTGGATCAAAACAAACAGGGCTTGAGGAAGGGCTTGTTAACATCAGTATTTAATGGTCCTGATTCTCTGCTGGCTTCCACTCTGTGTAGCCGTTTATACCAAGGTAAAGTAGGGGTAAAAGGGTATCAATTGGGATCTGGTCGCATTTTAAACGCCTTTTGCACAGCTGTAAAGGACCAAAGTAGGTGCAAGGCAGTGGAGAATCAGGCCCAGGGCCTGTAAAGATTAATGAAGATGAAAACTGCCAAGTGTTATTATATATGAACTGGGACTGTTATTACTGTCATCTACAGAATCCTCTGTAACAATGGAACGTGTGTTACAGTATCCTCATATGCCTGAATGTGGCAAAGTGTATTTTGTGCTGTAGCTTAATTTCCAGCATAAATTTTGTGAAACTTTTAAAGTTACTGTAAATGGTTAATATTGAGACAGTGTATTTATCAACTTGTCTTTCTCTGTGTAAAATGAGGATTAGAAATGGCTTATACTCTAAGAACCTTTGCTGAGGCTGCTACTGTCAGCTCCCACATCTGGACTGCTGTCAGTGAATTGTTCACTATGTTTGGTCTCTAGTGCATCCTCTTTGATGCTAACTGAGAACAACCTTCTTATTTTTCTTAACCTTTTCCTATCTAGATATTTATGGCCAAGTAATGCCGTCTTTATTCTAGGCGGCACATGTAGTTTGCCCCAGGTGGTCTCACTTGTCTTAACTAATACAATGGAAGGCAGTAAAAGCAAGTAATCTATACAATATAGAAAGACGAAGGGATTTATCCCTGTGGTGATGCCTGCTTCTTTCTCCTGAAAACCTCCAGAACTTTCTCAACATTGCTAGTAAAGAAGTCCTGGACTAGTAGAATATAATATACACAGGGATCAGGCAGCTTGATGTAAAGCAGAACAAACAAACTAAACCTCTGTCTATGGCCATAGGAACCAGTATTTGCTCCAAAGTTCTCTTCTACTTGAGAGAACTAAGTTTGGGATAAAGCGAACATAGTAGTTTTCTTTTTTTTCCTTGCAAAGGTTTTGCTTTTCATATGCAAAACAAACAGCCGTGTGTACTAATAAATGCTGTTTATATCCCTCCTTGCCATCCACAGACCCTAAATCACTCAGTGGACTTTACAAAATGGTTACAGGATATGGCCCTGTAGTGGGATGGTTACCCCGCTCCTGCCCTGAAGGGCTTAAAACAGCCCTGGGAGAGGGCGGTGGCAGGGAAAGCAGCTAATAGGCTGATTGGGGAAGTAGCCGCAGCTGGGCCACGCCCCAAACAGGCCTGAGCTGGCCTTATATAAGAGGCTGGGAGCCAGGAGCCTCTCTCTAGCTGTAGAGGGAGATGGACCTGGCTGCAGGGACCTGTACAGAGTACCTGAGTGGAGCAGGGCTGGGGAAAGGCAGAGGAGCTGGGGAGCTCCAGCCTGGAAAGCCCCAGGCTACGGCCTAGCAGAAGACCAATGGGTACTGGGGGTTGCAGAGGGCAGCCCCGGGGTAGGCAAAGGCAGCAGGTCCAAACCCAACCTTGCTGGTGATGAGTAGGCTGATACTGCAGTCTGCCCCAGGGAGCAGGGGCTGATGATGACTGGCAGTAGCCTTACACTGAGGTGAGGTGGGGATAGTGGGTGGGGGCTCCCTGGGGAGGGGAGACCCTGAGAGAGAGGGGTGTAGGGCCAGGGGTGCAGCACCCCAGATAATGGGGCACCGGGTCAAGGAGGACACGGGGGCCAAGCGGCAGCGGGACACCAGCCTGCAGAGGGTGCTCCAGAGGCTGGATGAGCTAATTCCCGGAAGAGACCAGTAGGAGGTGCCACAGGGGTGAGTCCCCCATGGTTACAGGCCCTGATCCATTCAAGCACTTAAACATGTGTGTACAGCCATCTCTAAGTATGTGTCTAAATGCAGTCCTGAATAACTTTGAGCGTATGCTCAAATCCCATTGACTTCAATAGGACTTAAGCATGCACTTAAGTACTGTCCTGAGTAGGGATGCTTTGACTCATAGCCAAATCTATTTATAAGATTACCACCCACCAGCTGTTTTTTGTCATAACAAGAACTACTCACATGAGTAAATCCATTGATAGCGATGGGATTAATTGCACGAGTAAGTCTGAGTAAGGGCTACAGAATCAGTTATTGCATACAATGGATGGTGACATATTGGGAGGCTCACTTTGCCATTGAATTGTCAATAAAAATAAAACTAAGAACACTAGCGAAGACCATATTAAGAACAAACTAGATACCTCATGGTCTTTTCCCTGAGGATTTTATGACTGAACAATATCTTATAATGCTTGTTCTGTACTGTATGTTGTTCGCTTACTCATTGCTTCAGGTCTATCTGCTTCCCTTGTGATTCAGTAATGGTTTCTCATTTTTTTTACCCCTTTCATGCCATCTAAATGAGAAGCTGTTTGATGGTTATTCAGAGCTCGTGATGTGGGAATAGGAGCATTTATTTTGGCTACATCATTTTCTATCTGACACCTATCATCAGTCTAACAGGTAGAAGACCAAGCCTCAACCTTTTTACTTGCACCACAGTGTTAAACACTGGCTTTGAGGTCTAAGATGGGTTCCCTTTTAACAATTGTCTTTGTCATGCTGTCTGTAGTGGCTCACGACAATGAATGCCAACCTCAGGGCAGATTGTCAAGAAGCAGGGCAGAGACCCAATGGGGGTGTATGTTCAATAATTAGATTTTACCAGTGTGAACTCCTAAAGTACTGTAACAGTCATACCATGGAGTCACAGACAGTCCTCTTCAACATTCCAGTCTTTCTTGCCACCCCAGCAAGCTGGACTTAGTAACAGATGGTCATTTTACACCAAAAGTCACAACAATATTCACGTTACTCCCAGTCCTAAAGGGCCAGTCAGTCACTTACCCCAGGTCAATTGGCACCTTAGATCTCACACTAAAAAACAACGCTTGTAACCAGTCCTATAATAAACTATCTAAGCATTTGTTAACTAAAAAAAGAAATGAGAGAGTTATTACAAAGTTGAAACAGGCAAACATATAGACAAATGAGTAACAGTCTATGGTTTCAAAAGGTGAGAGAGTTGTAGTAATCTACCACCTCTAAATGTCTTTTAGGGCTAATCCAGGTTGACCCTGGGGATCCCTGCTTCTGTTTTATAGCGTCGGCCCTATGCGATCAAAACAGCAAAAGAGATAAAAATAGCTGACAAGAACATTTTTCATTTCCTTCTTCCAGAATCCAAGCTGATGAGATGAGCCCTTTTGAATGTAGCCTCTTCATGGGTGTAAGGGGCAATTAATAAAATAAAAATGAAGCTTCTTAAACATTTTAAAAACCTTATTTACTTTACATACAACAGTAGTTTAGTTATATATTATAGACTTATAGAAAGAGACCTTCTAAAAATGTTAAAATGTATTACTGGCACGCGAAACCTTAAATCAGAGTGAATCAATGAAGACTTGGCACACCACTTCTGAAAGGTTGCCGACCCCTGGTCTACACTAAAGCGCTACAGCGATGCATATGCAGGCCTGCAGCTGTGCTGCTGTAGTGTGTTAAGTGTAGACAAGCCCTGAACCTCACTGTATCCTAGTTTCTCCATTTATACAATGGCGATACTACTAACAACTTCAGTAAAGTGTTTTGAGATCTGATCCCACAACAATAAGTGCCTAAGGGAGATGGTAGATATGGAACAGTTAACTCTGAACTTCTAAATGACAATTAGTTGAGTGTATTATTTTGCAAGACATTGTTTAATTATTTTAAAATTTGATCATTCATTTTCCTTATTTCTAAAACAATCAAGAAAAAGTAACTACTGTTAAGGCACAGCACATTTTTTTTAAAGAGTAAATCTGAAGGCTTTATTCTGTTTATAGGACTTGAGCTCCTTCCCCCTTTTGAAAAGATTTCTTGTGTGGCTGAGCACAGCTGATCACATGAGTAGGATTTGGCTTGTGCAACATAGAGCAAATAGAGCCATAAGAAATGTTTCTGATCAAAAGCAAAACTGATGCCTTTTGGATTTTAAAGTGTTTTACAAGCAGAACGAATCTCTCTCTCAAATATTGGTCTTAGCGGAAAACCAGTTTTCCCCAAGGAAAACTGCTATTGATTTTATGGAAATAGAATTTTTTGCCATGATAATTGAAAATTAACAGATGCTGATCGATTGAATCGATTGAATTTTCATAAAGTTAAAAGTTTCTGCCTTACCTTAAAGCCTAAAATTTCATTTTCACGAAAATAAAAGGAAATTCTGCCTGCAAACCCTTGTCAAAGCTGGAAGGAGTGACAGAGTTGGTGATTTTTGTGTTGGAAACTTTCAAAAAGTTCAAACTTGAAGCTTTCTGTTTAAATGCAAAGTTTTCACCCTGTTCTGCTACAGCAAGAAGCATGTCACACAGTAACTTAATTTGTTTCCTCCAAATACATGCTGCTAACTCATTGTTTTTTTCTGGTTACCTCAACTTCACCCAAAATGGTGTTTTAACTAAATGACACAATCTAAAATGCAGCTTTAATGTCAGCAAGGCTCTACGAGACAGTAAAATTTTACTAACATAACAAGTCATGTTGTAACATTCCTTTCATATATAATGTATGGATAGTTTTAAGTCTTTGTATTGTAAAGTAGTTTGAAAATTGCTTGTGTTTAAGCAAAAGACTCTTGAAGTTACTGTGATCATGCACACATACTTCTTCTTTGTGAATCTATTGCTCATTATGTAAAGTGCTGGATTAAAAGCACCAGAGAAAGAAGCCCTCCACTTACCTACACAGCAGGCATAGGTAGCCTCACTACATGCCTTCCTATGCAGTCCTATTAACATGCCTCAATACGGTTTTGGAGGGGCCACTTATAGGCAAGCATGTTAATGTATTTAACGAAACATTTTAAATACCACTCCCCACCTAGCGTAGACAAAGGCAGTGGTATTTAAAAGCATGGTAGCTTGTCAACTTTAGTGTCTCTCTACACTGTCTACAATAGACGCTAACTGAGGTTTATAATTGGGTTAACTAACCCGTGTTGAAAAGTATTTCTTTTGCCCCACACTGCAGAAGGTCTAAGATGCCCTGAATCAAATAAATCTCCCAGAAACCATAACCCCCTCCTAAACCACAGAGCCCTTCAGTGGCAAGGAGGTTGCATGCTCTTCACACTACAGCTGCCCACCTTCCAGGCAGACTTCCAGCTGCTCTGGCCCTTTGCCAGGGCCTGCACTAATGCATTGACTCTGGCCCTATGTATCTGGTGTAACAGACATAGCAGGATGAACTAAACATGGAGTGGCAGTTTCGATTCTCATTTAACTTGTTTTCAATGGCTTAAGTCGCATGTTCTCTGCAGTCAATATATCTGTGAATTGGTCTCATTTCTCCCAGCTTGCAATGCACTGTCATTTGCAGTAAGGGCAGAACTACACACACAAACGCATGAATAATTTCCGTCACTCAAAGAAAGTGTCTGAGCAATGTCAAGGATATAAATCCCACTCCTGTATGCCAGGAGGATCTGTACGTCCACCAAGAGAAATGGAGCAGTCATGAAGAGAGAAGCCATGTAGCTGTACTTAAGGGGTATTGCACTGAGAGAGAATTGAGCCAGCCACTGTAGCTACCAGGATGAGAAGAGCTTCAGGAACCTTGCATGGGAAGAGAGGAACCTGCCATTGCAATCACTAGGAGTGCAGACTAGATGATCACGGTGCTCCCTTTTGGCCTTAAAAAATGTATGAGGCAGCACATCGCTGAGGCGGCTCAGTCCAGAGGAGAACTGAGCAGGACACTACAGCCACATGCCGTGAAGACCTGAGTCTGAGCTTCTGAGAACCAGTAGTGAGAGATAATGGGAGAGAGGGGAACTGATGAATTTTGGTGGGAGAGGGAGCTAAACTGATCGATTTGTAGGGGTAAGCAAGTGCTGAATTCATGGAATTGTGTGTACCGCTCTGTTGCTCTGTGTGAGGGCCCATCCTGATGTCATTATACTCCTGGGCTGAGCTTTGCTTTAGACCGGTCCCCTCCAACAATATACAATACAGTGCTTTTAACTTATCTTTTACCATTAAACTTTTTTTTAAGAAAGCACTTCAGTGAGTAATAGAGACCTACTTTCACTGACATATATATTAGTTTTTCAGAATGCCTGCAGACAGCTGTCTGGTAGACCAGGTCTGTGTTTCAAGGGCTGCTTCAGGATATAGTATGATGACCCTGTGAAAGTTCCCCAATGTGAAAATATATTTCAAGAAGATTTTGATAACCAGAACTGTCCATGTTTGGAGGAAATAGCTTTATTTTTTTTCCCTTTTTTGGAGGGAAATCACAATGTTTGGGCCAAATTTTACCCAGTATTGCATGGCTGGATGTAGGACAGCTGCTTTTATGCCCATCACCACTTCAAACACACCCATGCAGCAGGGCAGGATTCCCATTGAGAGAGATTATGAGCATACCATCACCCCACGAAGGCAAGGTCTACCAGTTAGGGGCATACGGTGTATACCACAGAGAGCAGTGTGCAAATATATCCTACTCTATTTTGTCCTGTGCTGGTAAGGCAGCTCTGGGCTCTTACTGCTGGTCCACAGCTCCCAACAGTAAGGGTGGGACCAAGCCCTTAGTTACTCGCTACAAAGAGCAACTATCAAAATTGTACATGTGACAACAGTATTATTTTTCTCTTACCAATTCTTCAAGACTAGACTTGACACCCCCATTCAGAGATGAAAGAACTAAATTTTGCCACAAGGCACAAACCTCATGGTTAGAGCTGGGCAAGATATTCATAAAAAAAGGTTTCTTCCCAATCTTCCCCATATAAATTTGTCTGTTTCAGTTTGGAAGAACACCTGTGAAATTGGACAATTAAAAATGTGAAAAATATATCATTCTCTGGGTGTTCAAGAAGAATGGGAAATCTGCTTTCATGTGAAAATTTGTTGTGAATTTTGAAAAATCCCAGCAGGAAAGGTGGTGGTGCCATAGTCTCATCTTCCATTCCAAATGGCACTTTAAACACAGATGAGGAGCCAAGAGGCTCTGGTTTCTATTCCTACCTCTGCCTCTGAATGACAATGTTATTTTGCACTTCTACACTTTATAATTATTATTTAAGAGGGAAACATTTTCCTGATTTTACAGACAGTGGGGGGGGGGAAAATCAGTGATTTGAGTGAATATCAGTGATCTTTCTGAAGGACAGTGAAGTCTAGTGGATTAGACATCATAAAACCCATGTTCTAATCTTTGCTCTGCCACAGACTTGCTCTATGAACTTGGGCAAGTCTGTTATCTTTGCTGAACCTCAGTTTCCCGATCGTTCAATGCAGTGCATTGAACTGGGTACTTCTGTTTGGAGGTATTTAGTTCAAAAGATAATAGAAGTATAAGAGCAATGAGCAGGGACTCGATACTACTACTAATGGTCTTCAATAAGGTGGATGGCTTTCATTAATACCCAGCGGTGGTCTGATGACGTTGCCTAGTGCAGGAGGTATGTCTAGATGCTGCAGACTCCTATGAGATGCTGGGTACTTGGCAGCTACTCCAATCTCTTTCAATTTGGCTTTGAAAGAACTCAAATGTGAAATTGCGGAACTATTAACTATGGTTTGTAACCTGTCCTTTAAATCAGCTTCTGTACCCAATGATTGAAAAATAGCTAATGTAATGCCAATATTTAAAAAGAGGGCTCTAGAGGTGATCCCAGCAATTACAGACTGGTAGGTCTAACCTCAGTACCAGGCAAATTAGTTGAAACAATAGTAAAGAATAAAATTGTCAGACACATAGAACAACATACTATACTCTATACTATAAGGATCCACCTTTGAACTACATGTATAGAACTACAAGACACTGAAGAGTCTAGGGGACTGTACAATGTACAGGGAGTCAGAAGACCTGGATTCTATTCCTGGCTCTGCCACAGATCTCTTGTTGGGAAAAAGTCAACATGGTTTCTGTAAAGGGAAATCATGTCTTACTAGTCTATTAGAGTTCTTTGAAGGGGTCAACAAACATGTGGACAAGGGGAATCCAGTAGACATAGTGTGCTTATATTTCCAGAAAGCCTTTGACAAGGTCCCTCACCAAAGGCTCTTACGTAAATTAAGTTGTCATGGGATAAGAGGGAAGAACCTTTCATGGATTGAGAACTGATTAAAAGACAGGAACAAAGGGTAGGAATAAATGGTACATTTTCAGACTGGAGAGGGGTAACTAGTGGTATTCCCCAAAGGTCAGTCCTAGGACCAATCCTATTCAACTTATTCATAAATGTTCTGGAGAAAGGGGTAAACAGTGAGGTGGAAAAGTTTGCAGATGATACTAAACTGCTCAAGATAGTTGAGACCAAAGCACACTGTGAAGAACTTCAAAAAGATCTCACAAAACTAAGTGATTGGGCAACAAAATGGCAAATGAAATGTAATGTGGATAAATGTAAAGAAATGCACATTGGAAAAAATAACCCCAACTATACATACAATATAATGGGGGCTAATTTAGCTACAACTAATCAGGAAAGAGATCTTGGAGTCATTGTGGATAGTTCTCTGAAGATGTCCATGCTGTGTGTAGCGGCAGTCAAAAAAGCAAACAGGATGTTAGGAATCATTTAAAAAGGGATAGAGAATAAGATGGAGAATATCTTATTGCCCTTATATAAATCCATGGTACGCCCACATCTTGAATACTGCGTACAGATGTGGTCTCCTCATCTCAAAAAAGATATACTGGCATTAGAAAAAGTTCAGAAAAGGGCAACGAAAATGATTAGGGGTTTGGAACGGGTCCCATATGAGGAGAGATTAAAGAGGCTAGGACTTTTCTGCTTGGAAAAGAGGAGACTAAGGGGGGGATATGATAGAGGTATATAAAATCGTGAGTGGTGTGGAGAAAGTGAATAAGGAAAAGTTATTTACTTGTTCCTATAATATAAGAACTAGGGGCTACCAAATGAAATTAATGGGCAGCAGGTTTAAAACTAATAAAAGGACATTCTTCTTCACACAGACACAGTCAACCTGTGGAACTCCTTACCTGAGGAGGTTGTGAAGGCTAGGACTATAACAGGGTTTAAAAGAGAACTAGATAAATTCATGGAGGTTAAGTCCATTAATGGCTATTAGCCAGGATGGATAAGGAATGGTGTCCCTAGCCTCTGATTGTCAGAGGGTGGAGATGGATGGCAGGAGAGCGATCACTTGATCATTACCTGTTAGGTTCACTCCCTCTGGGGCACCTGGCATTGGCCACTGTTGGTAGACAGGATACTGGACTGGATGGACCTTTGGTCTGACCCAGTATGGCCGCTCTTATGTCGTCTTTTTCTGTCTTCTTTCCTCCCGTTTTCTTCCTAGCAGTGTCAGACCAAGACTACCTGATCCTGCCCCACTGAACTGGCCCCTTCAAAAAGAAGTGCTATCTACCAGAGTGTGCTAACTAATTTCACAAGCAGAGAGGAGACACTTAGGTCAGCAGGGACAGGTGGCCTACTGGCACTACACAAAATGATCTGCTTGACAATACTAGATAATTGGTGTAATTATAGCAGATAGGTTTAAAGTCCAATGACACCACTTATCCACTATTGTAAAAAAAGTCATTTAATAGATTGCAGGGCTAGCAGGGCAGAGAGAGACATAGGCTCGGGTACTATGGCGATGAGCACTACAGAAAAGCCTATAAATAAATTGGAGGAAAGTGAAACATCACAAAGTTGAGCAAAAATTGTAGACTCTGAAATCATAGCATTCCTCAGCATGATAGACTTTCCCTGCATGTTACTTCATTTTGATTAAATGTGTTTTTTCCAATTTCCCTGGAAACCCTAAAATAGTTTCTATAGGCATTCCCTGCAATTGGTGTTAAACTAACTAGTCTGTAATTTCCTGGTATGGCTCTAGGCCTCCTCTTTAATAATTGGATTATGCTGGCCAGTTTCCAAGCCTTCAGGGATCTCTCCTGAACTAAGTGAACTTGTAACAACATAAGATAAAGCTTCTCCAATTCCTGTCCTCACTTCCTTTAGCACTTTTTGAAGAATGTTGCCCACTCCGGAGGCCTAAACAATTTTAAGAGCTTAACCTTTTCACAACCATTTGCAGGAATTGTGTATTCTGTAGCTTCTATATCAATAATCTATTTTTTGTTGTATTAAAAAAATCTAGGAATTCTAAACATCCATTTTCTCATTCTAAGAAAAAAGAAATAATTGTATAACTTCTAAAATATATTAGCAGAGATGGCAGTTTTCAAGCTAGAAGCCCTTGGATGTGGCTCCAGGAACTACCTATGAAGTCTATACTATAAGGATCCACCTTTGAACTACATGTATAGAACTACAAGACACTGAAGAGTCTAGGGGACTGTACAATGTACAGGGAGTCAGAAGACCTGGATTCTATTCCTGGCTCTGCCACAGATCTCTTGTGTGATCTTGGGGAAGTCACTTCACTTCTCTGTGCCTCCATGTCCCTTCCAATGTTTTGTCTACCTTGTTTGTTTAGATTGCATGCTTTTCAGGGAAAGGATGTCTCTCACCAGTTGTCTGTACAGCACCTAGCACAATAGCAACCCTATCTTGTTTGGGGCCTCTAGGCATTACCATGGTACATATAACAAAACCACCACCTATGTATGATAGAGTTATACAATAAATCAGTGATACCTAACTTGTGGCCCTCAAGGCTGCTATGGCCCTTGAGGGCTGCTATTATGAGCTAGGAGTACTCTGAGCAGCTGTTTTGTACTCTGCTGCTGTAGAACAGCTCCCCCACTGGCTGCCTGGTGCATCACAGTGAAGGGAGAGGGAGCAGTCCAGCAGCTCCATTGCCTGAATCCCTATCGGGCTGTGGGAGTTCCCAGAAGCCAGGATAGGAGTTTGATTGGCTTGTCTGAGCCTAATAAAGGATGGCTCCCCTCTTCCACACAGCCACCCAAGGCAGGCCAGCAGAGGGGCTTAGTGGGAGAACCAACAACAAATGACAGCTCTCGGATTCCCTGCACCAGCCTCAGAAAGGGCTATGCATCAGATGGGGAGAGCCAAAGCAGAGTGTGCCCCAACCACGCTTCCTTCCCAGCCCCAGTGCTACTAGAGGTAGATGTTGGAATTAGCGCTACTCCCCAGGGACTCCCCAGGACTGGGGGAACAAGGTAGAGAATCTAGGTCAAACTCCCGAGGACAGCCCCTTGGCCTTTTTGAAACACTATATTTGGCCCCTATACGGAACAGGTTGGATACCAGTTCAGTAGATGATATTAACCCTGTGGAAGTAGAGCAAGGCCTGACAGGGATTGGAAGGGGATTTCAATGCAAACAGTCTCTTCTGTGAGCAAGAGTCAGGCTAACTGTAACCCTAATAACGCGAGACTTTAGAAGCGAGGATTGTGTGAGGCGAGTGGGAAAGAACTGTGTGAGAAGTTGTTGCGACCTTGTGTAGATAATATGGAATGTAGACTAGAGTCTAAATAAGTGAGAAAAATAAGATATCAGGATGACCTATATATAAACAAAATGCAGCTGTTGCTTATTATTGTATGTAACAAAAGGTATAAATACTTGCTGTAATTGTTTACCTGTAGAGAGACCTGTATAGTTCTCTCCCTCCACACAATTGCTAGAGATAATAAAGTATCTGACTTTGCTGCACCCAACCAAAGAGTGAGAACTGTGTTTTTCTCCGACAACCCCTACGGGACAATTAATCAATGGAGCCATGGTGAAGATTTGGCTCCATCTCTCTCCTGCAAAATCATCTCTTGCTCCTTTGCATTAGTTGTAAGACAGGTCCCTCAGACCTATAGGCTAATGGAACCCTCTCTATTTGAAATCAGAGCCCAGCCTTCCATGGACTTCAATTAAGTTACTCCTGATTTAAACCAGTGTAAGTAAGAGGAGAACCAGACTCAAAGCACATACATAGCTATGTATATTCAATGTCTGTAGCTAACTGCTATACATTGCAGTTCATCTTGTATAAGTGTCAGTGAAGACTTGGATTCAGAGCTTTGGCAACTGAAGCTATGTTAGTGTGACCACTTGTTATGAAAATCTATGAGCTCTTGAAGTGATGGCTATTAAAATAATATAATATTGCTTGCTCTGTTCTCAGCAGCGTTGTTGCATACTTCTGATGTCCCCCTGTATGACTACGTTTCCTCTTTATGCTAAAAAACATATCTGCCATAGATATAAGGCAGAAGTATATGCCACTCTGAACTTTTAGTAAAAGTCCATGTCACGTTTATTTAAAAACTAAATTAGGAAATTTATGGTGTGCCCTTTAATGCCAAATGCATCACACCCCATCTCACCCTCTCCCCATTCCCCTGGTTTAGGAATAAATAATCCATGCATTCACATTTCCCACTTGTCAAATGCGGGCAGCAGTGAAAATAAGCAGCACAAATTGGCAGATAATGCACCTTATTTCCATGTAGAAGCAGGTGCATTTTCCTCAGCATAAGCAGCAAGATGACACTGATCCACTCTGACAGGCAGGCTGATCTAAAATTACTCAGCACACTTTGCCACTGGTTGGGGGAGTCTCCCATGAGCTTACTCTGAAACTCTTCAATCCCCAGGGTGCTAATTAAAATTTACTGGATAATATTTGCAGGACTCAATGGCCCTAGTTACAGCAATTATCAGTTACTAAATGTTAGTGCCAGAGATGGCACCTGATGATTGGCTCCTTATTCAGGAAGGTTTCCTTTTGTTCTCCTCCCCCACCCTGCCCCTTCAATTCTTCAAGTACAGTACTGTAGCTGGATCATTGAATGTCTCAATTGGCTTTTCACTAAAAATCACTTAGATAGAAGCTTAATTATCAATTGCTCATTGGGCTTCCTGCCAGCCTGTGGTTACGGGTTTATAAAAGAGGGAAGTTCTACTAACAAAAGCTTCTCTGTTTGCAATCAGAGCCCAGCAGCCCACTCCCACTGTAATTAGAGTAGCCGATAGGAGAGGTCAGCTAGGTGCCCTGACAAAGTGGAGAGTACAGCACTTCCTAATTATACTCAGTTCAAATTTGCTCAACAAATATATGAAGTCAAAACCTGTTAATTCATCGTATAGGTGTTGTAAACAACCTCTACCAAACAAACATAACAGCCATCAGAACCCATCAGCAAAAGTGCACAGCCCAGCTAGCCGCTAGATTTCTTGTTTTAATCTTAAGGTACTTTCAATATATGGGAGCAAGGATGTTCTCAAAAGAATAACATTTCTAAGTATGTTGTAAATCAACCACAGAAGCATGGATCCTTACACACTTTTGTTTGTTTTTGTGAGTTATTAATAAATAGTATCTTACATTCCCAACATCCATTCTAAAGCACTTTACTAACTTCACACTATGTTGTGGCCAGTCTCATTCTAGGGTGCGCACATGGGGAAAGGGTGCATTCTGCTCCTTCTCCCTTCTGCCCCCATGCTTGGACCAGCCACACCTTTAGCCTTTCCATCCCCCCAAGCACAAAACCTGTTTGGGGCTTGTAATGGAATGCCAAAACTGTTTTATAATATACAGCCACTAGATGATGCTATGTGTAACATACCTTACCTGAGCTGGTAACAGCTATAGCCAGCAGTGCATGACAGTATCCCATAGAGAATACATATCTTGTACCTCTCTCCATAATGGAAGCTCTGTAGCCAATCCATATTTGGTACAGGAGCCAGAGTGGTCAGTAGCATCCCTGCAGCCTACTGTGTACAAGACATGGTGTAAGAGGTAAAGGTAGCCTACCTGGTGCCAGAGGATAAGCGAAAGAAGAAAAACCAGCAACAAAGGTTGCAAACAGAAGGAAAAGAAGGCATCAAAGTTTACAGGATTGTTCTCCTCAACAAGCCATTCTTCAGTGAACTTCTGCTTTGACAGACCTTCAGAATGAACAGTTTGGAAGCAGCATTTTGCAAGATTTCATATTGCTACTAAACTCCACTACCTGAATGTCTCCAGTTTCCTTGTGTCTTTAATTTATGCTATGGGGAAGGAGGCAGAGCATATCTTGAAATTCTTTGCCTTTACTGATGACAGTTCCAAAGATGACTGTGAGAATTCAAGAACCAGAGGAAAATGTTGAATTTTTATAAGAACTTTACATGTCTTGGCAGAAAATACATGTGATTGTGGGACTGTAAAATGTGAAAATATTACAGATCAGTTATTGGGCTTACAGACAAGGGTCTCTTGCAGCAGCTACAATTAAAAAGAGACTTAATCCTACACTCAGCTATCCAAATAACAAAAAACAAATTGAGCTAGGAAAACAGCAAAACAAACAATTTGCCAAACCTGAATAATTGGAAACTAGCTTACAAGCAGTACAGAGGTTATGGCTCTATTACAGGAGTGGGTGGATGAGGTTCCATGGCCTGTAATGTGCAGGAGGTCAGACTAGATGGTCATGATGGTCCCTTCTGCTTAAAGTCTATATGAGATACAGCATGAGTGCTAGAAGTAATCATCATGAAACTGTGAGGCTATGAGGGACAAATTCCAGCCTAACTATGAAACCTTTCAGACTAAATGCACAAGATGTGGAAAAATTTATAGTCCAAGAAATGTGTGTCTAGCCAAAGGTATAAGATGTAATAAATGCACAAAATATGGACATTTTGCAGCTGTTTGCTGCACTAATGCAGTTAAGGAATTGAGTATTATAGACTGACAAGAGCCATTATTTCTGGGATCTATCACATGTGATGACACAGATCCTGCCTGGACTGAAACTGAATATTCATGGAAAGACTATTGACTTTAAGATTGACTCAGGAGCAAACATGACAGTCATATCAGAAGGGACTTATAATCACCTCCAATCTCTCCCAGAACTGAATTCTCCTGACACCGCCCTAACTAGTTCTGGTGGTATTCTGAACTGCATGGGCTGGTTCATCACAGAAACAATTTACAAAGACAAATGCTTTGCTTTCAGAATGATCCTTTGATCATATGAAAAGGCCAGCAATCTTTTCAGCAGCAGCCACAATGGGCCTAGTGAGAAAGGTGGAACAATTTAATGGAGCATTAGGTGATATTGGACTTTTGAAAGGAGATCCAATATAAATAACCCTAAGAGACAATGCTGAACTATACATTATACAAACACCTCTACCAGACAGATCTTGGAAGAGATTAGCTGCAGATTTATCCAAATTCAGAGATCATTACATAATCATAGTGGACTATTTTTCCAGGTATACAGAAATAATGGACTTGAAAGACATAACATATTGCAGTGTAATTGAGAAATTGAAGTGTACTTTTGCTCACGTCAGTATTCCAGAACAACTAGTGACAGACAATGGCCCACAATTCACCACAGCTGTGATTAAATCATTCCAAATGAAATAGAATATTGCTCTGATTATTAGCAGCCCACATTACCCACAAGTGAATAGAAAGGCTGAGAGAGCTATACAGACAGCCAAGAAAATCCTACAGCAGGAAGATCCATTCACCAATGTCAGCTGTTGGATATAGTCCAGCATACCTCCCTCCTGATGGGAAATCAGAACTACTATTCCAGTTTAGATTATTTTCCAATCTCCAAAGTGGCCAGACATGAAGAGAGTAGCCAAATTGGATAAAAAGGCAAAAAGAGCTAATGAACACTTTTCTAACAGATTTCACTCAGTTAAAGAACTGCCAAATCTAGTACCGAGTGACTGTGTTTGTGTCAAACTGGATGGAGAAAAAGGATGGAGAACTCCAACTGCTGCAATAAATAAATAAATAAAATAAAATCATTACCCAGATCATATTTGATTGAAGTTGACAGTGGAAAGTTCAGCAGAAATTGCCAACATCTTCAGTTTTTTTCTCAGAAAGAACAATCAACAGAGCACACTCCACAGATGGCAGATGCAGAATAAGAAGACAACTCAAAGATTCTCCTAACCAACCAGAGACTGTCATTGCAACTAACAGCAATGTTGTTGCCAGATGATCAAGTTGTTAGACATTTGGGTCTTGTCATTGGAAAACCAATATGATTCAAAGACACTTTAAACTGATACATACTGAACTTCAAAGATAGCATGATAGTGTAAATTTTGTAAATTGTAGGAATGTAAAAATTAGTGGGGGGAGATGTAGTGGCATGCTAAAACTGTATAATAATGTACAGCCTCTATGTGGCACCATATGTAACATACCTTACCTGAGCTGATAATCACTATAGCCAGCAGTGCGTTAAAGTATCTCATAGAGAATGCATCTCTTGTACCCTCCATGATGGAATCTCTGTAGCCAGTCCATATCTGGTACAGGAGCCAGACCTGCTAGTAGCAGCCGTGCAACCTACTGTGTATAAGCAGTATATGACAGGACTAGCTCCCCCACAAATGCTACCCTCTCCAAGAGAACCAGGGACAAGGCTGGCACCTGGCCATAGTTTTTCTCCACACCTGCTAATAGAGTTCACCAACCTATATGCTGGGATGCACAACAGCTGCATTCCCAATAATCATCGTTCAACATACCTGCCCTCTGGGACAGTGTGACTCTGCAATGGCCTCTACAGAGGGTTGTGCTATTAAGTTTGTTTCAGTGTGGCACAATCTGGCCCTTTATATATGTAGGAATTAACCATCATGAAATGCAGCCACCTCCTCAAATGTGGAGCTGTTTGACAGGGCTCAGCCACTGCATGCAATAGTTTAGGGCAGGATGCAAGGAAAGACTAACTGAAGTTTGAGGGCAAGTTATATAAGCATTATAGTTTTCCAGATTAGGACTCTATTTGGCTAACATTCCAACTTTTGGGGGTGAAATGCAATGACAGGGTGTTTTAATATGGGCAGGACCCCTATTTTGTGTCTTATTTCAAAGATGTCATCTCTAGCATCAGAATGTTGACCAGCACCATGCTGGGTATTGGTTAAGTGGTGTCTCAGATGGAAGAGTGAAACCTACCAAATCACCTCTTCCTGGCAACACCTAGGCCTTCCAAAATTCCATGCAGCTAATAAGCCAAATCAAGTAGTCTCTGCAGCAGCTAGTCTACTTGCTGGTCTTACTAGTCCCTAAGCAACTCACCTGGACACTGCACCTCAAATCAGTCAGAGAAAAATAAAAAGCACTGTCCTGAATGCTGAGAAAAGTGGGACTACAGCAGATTTAAGACAGAGACAAAGTGGGAGTTGGGTGAAGAAAGAAAATGAGGAGTGAAGGAACAAAGAAAGAAAGGCGAGTACAGAGAGAAGAAGAGAAAGAGAAAAGAACACTTTTTGATCACATACTTGAAGTATAGACTCAGAAAGAATGAAAAAAAAGAAAAAATTCGATATAGTCATTTATAGAACTTCACATCTAAGTAAACACACAATTCCTAAAGTTTTGTTCTACTCAAAGATAAACATCTTTTGTATCCGTGGACTGACTTTATATAGAACCCCTGAATGTTCTGATAAATACATACACACACACACACACACACCCCACACTCAAATGCCATTCCAAACAACAGAGATAATCTGTTTTTCTTTTAATGTCCTTGATTAATCTACCTTCAAGAGCATTAGAAGAAATATCAGTGTCAAAAAAGTATCATTAAACGTAATACATTCATCATGAACAAGTTTGAAACTCAGTAACTGGGGTCGGCAATACTTTTAGTCATTGCCCATGGTGTCAAGCAAAATAAAGTTTATTCCTAAACAAATGTCTATCATTAAACTGTCTATCCTTGAAGCTGATCTATGTCCTTTAAAGGATCCTTAGCCATGCTATCAGAAGACACTTGGCTAGTAAATCAATCAATCATTTTTCTCCATTTCATCCCAGCTTTCTAGAAATGTGAATGGTATCGATTTACAAACTGGTATTAACAATTCCTATAGTTGATGGCATTTTAAAAAAAAAGGTCAGAAATCTCCTAATTGCTCTGTTTCTTTAGTTCACAATATTCCATAAGTGTTCCTGGCTGTCTGCATATAGGTTCCTTGAAGCAGGGTTTGAGAGAGTCAAGAGGATTCTGGAAATGCCATCAGGACATGTCAGTTCTGCTCCTGTCACAAATGTTCCTTGGCTATGCTGTTGCTGGGCTCCAAAAATGATGACAAGATGTTTGAGCTGGAATCCTGCTAACCCTTCAAACTGAATTTGAACCTTCCTCCAAAGTAAGTCTATTGGGCACTATAACCGAAAGCTTATTTTCTCCCTCACAGAGAAAGCAGTTGCTTATTGTATGTGCATCTGCCAAAACAATCCTGCTGAGGCACTGGAAAGAAGATGATTCTCCTTCCAATGGAGTAGAGTCAGCAGCTAACATTTTGCTGGCAACATGAATTGAAAGGCTCACCAGTACCAGGAGAGATTGCTGGGAGAAATACAGGAAAATCCTCTGCATTTCCCTTCGAGTTGGCAGCACATGAGACTCTGCTTAGCTTCCTCTCTAGCATACTTTTATTTCAAGGTGTGTGTGCTTGTTTGATCATTAAGGGCCTGATTCTCCTTTCACTTATGCTGACTTTACACCTGTGTAACTGCAATGACTTCAGTGGAATTACTCCTGATTTACACTGATGTATCACAGATCAGAATCAAGCCCCAGCAGCATGTGTCTCTCTCTCATTCTTCCTCCATAAGCTACAAATCCTTGGATGAGTGGGAAAATGACTGCAGCCTGTGGGTTCCAGTCCTCTGTTGTTGTTTTTAAACTAAGTCTAATATATTTTTATTTAGAGGCATCCTAGTAGCAATCCTCTACATAGTATCATTGTCCCTTAACACCCTGTGACCAGATATTCATATTATCTTGTCTTCTTGATCTAAAAATAGTAAAATACAGTTTTCTGAGAAGATGATGGAAGAAATCCCTCTATAATATTTCCATTCTTATTTTGAAGAATCGGAGAGAAAGCTTAGTTCTTTTTCATGGTATTAATTATTATAGGAAGTAAATATGGCCTTGATCCTGGAATCAGATCTGTGCAGGCAGGCAGACACCTACAACCATATGGAGTCCCATGCTGATGCTTTTGCAATATTGGCGTTTTATGCACTATCCCTTTTGAGGAGGTCACTGTGGCAAGATCAAAAAAGCCCCAGCATGTGGCAGAGGTCTGCACTTGTACCTGCTCCTTCCAGCAATGACAGCAAACTCAACATGTTCAGACCTCAGCTGCATGTATGCTTTCCAGACTCACCCTTGTGCCAGCTGATTGGCCCAGAGCCAATCACGTGGCCTGTAGCCAGTCCACTGGCCTCACTTGGCCAGGACTCAGCTTCTGTTCTGGAGTGATGTTCCTCTCTTCCAAGGAAAGGCAGCAGGAAGTTAGACATGGGATTTCCTCCTGGTCCCCTATCCAGGGGGGGAAATGGGGTCAGCATCCATCTCAGCCTATCCCCTAATCACATAGGTCTTGTGGGGGTAGGGTAGAGATGCATTTTTTTTTTTTTTTTTGCAAATACAAAATAACATGAAATAAAATGAACGACTTATAAAAAGAAATAAAATGAAAACAAAAATCATCATCGTGCTCGCCGCCAACCTCCACAACCACTGCACTTGGCACCTGGCTGTCAGCAGCAATAGAGCAGCTGTAGCACCCTGGAACCACTCCATCCACTTCTGCCCCTTACTTCTAGCCTCCTGTGTGCTCGTGACCCAAAGGTTGGTGGACTTACAATTAGACAGGTGGGGAAGGAAGGAAGTGGGAGGAGATAACAGTAGGGAAAAGAGGATATGGGAGGATGAAAGATGGCTGAGAAGGAATGAGAGAGGGAACATTGTTACTGCACTTCACTGTACAGTTTATGATCCAGAGGCACTGAGACTCATTAGGGAACCACACTTCATGCAGATCACATGCAGGGAACATTTCAAGTTACAGGTTGAAATCCTGATTCTATTGAAGTCAGTGCTGTGTGGAAGCTATCCCTAGAAGTGGTGCTATGGTAAAGTAGTGATGCCATATATAAGGTTGAGTCAAAGCTTTTGCCATTGATAGAACCTTAAAAGCGTCTCTGTTGCTCTAACCATCTGTTATTTCTAAAAAACCAAACAAACTAGAAGTGGGAAACACTCTTCTGAGGGGTCCTTGAATTTCTGAGGATGTTGAGAAATGCTCTTAGGATAAGATCTAAAACCTCAAAAAAAATACCCAAACCCTTTTTGGAAATTAAGGCAGGGGGTAAAGGCTCACCCTTCTTCAGAACACTCATGCCATATAGCCACAGTCCTTAGAAACCACAAACTCCCCTCATATATACATGCTGGTCCCCTGTATTCTACAAACTATTGACTTTCAATATTTACTTTTATAAAAGACATTCCCTAATACAGCATAACTGCAATGATCTTTGCCAAGTGTATCCAGCATAGCTAAATAATTGCACAGGCTAATTCCAGTTGTCAAACTAAAGGAGTAACTCCTGCCCCCTTCCCTACCTCCTTGTCACGTTTGCAAGAAGTGTTTGGGGTTGGGAGGAACTACTTGTGGGTCACAAGCTGGGAATAGCGGGTCTGATAAGCCACCGAGGGGGCAGGGAAATACATTCCCCTAAGTCGCAGCACTATTGGTGAGGTGGAGTCATGATTGTGGGGCATGCCCTGGAGAACATGGCGAGCTCCCCCAAACTCCCCCATGCAGTATGGAACACAGCAGGAAAGGGGGATTTTCAGGGGGATCTGGGAGGGCAAAAAGCGGGAGTTGGGGAAACGGGGAAAAGGGAAGAAAAGATATATCCTCCCAATTATTCCCATCATGCTGTCCAGCTTTGGTTCTTCAAGACAGCAATGCTCTGCTAACACACCACAGTTGGCTCACCACCCAGGAAGCTGCCTTACTATCAGGGTTAGGATCTTTATCCTTCAGACAGCTCCAGGGATAATCTTCTCTATCCCATTCCCTTAAAATAAACATAAAGGAGCAGAGCTGCCAGTTCCACTCAAAATACAGTTTCTACAGCCCACAAACCAGGTCTAGCTCATCAGCTGAACCCTTATCAGCAAAGAAATGCCAAAAGGAGAAGTCTTGCCCTTATTGTTCCCACCAGCCAGCACATTGTCCACTAACCATGGCACACCATGCACAGGGAAACCACGTACACCTCCACGCAGAGAAGCACATATATTTATATATATATTTATCTGTCTCCTACTGGGATGGAGAACCTGATCTCTGGCCTCAGCAATACTAGCAAAAAGGCACACATGTGGACCTGGCTTAGCTACTTTTATGATTCAGGCAGGAGAATTGTGCCCTGGAGTAACTTTACTTGGCTTACAATACTATTTTGTTTGTTGGAGCATATTTTTACATATCAAATTACATATATACATTATATATTTCACCTTATACATCTGGGAAGTATGCTTTGCCTTGTATTTACATGCATGGAGCTTCCCTTGTCTTTTTTATCATCAATATGTCAACTTTTTTTCCCAAGTGAGTCTACATATGTTTTCAATATGTTCCTAAATATTTTCTCTCTAGTTGAGGACAATAACGTCCCCAGTAAAATCAGATAGTCAACCAGTGTAAATCAGCAGAGCTGCACTGAAGACAGTGGATCTCTGCTGATTTACACCAGTGGAGGATGTGGCTTGTTGTATTTTACAGGCACTGTAGTCACCGCCCCCTATCTCCCCCCAAAATCTGGTTCAGACTTTGTCACTGAAAGGAAGTACGCCCAATTTATAGAGGAAGGGTTCCAAGGTTTTGACATGAGTGTTTGAGAGTGTCCTTACCTGGTCTAATCTGAAAAGCCACAAGGGAGAAAAATAGTTTGTCTTTATTTTCCTCAGGTAAATGACTTGAGTTGTTCTAAAAATCAGGAGTAATTGGTTTCTCCATGAACTGCAATCTTGCAATTACAATATCAGACTCCAATTCATTGTAAAACTAAAGAGCTGAACTCAGGTTTATGGCAGGCAAGGCAAAGATCAGAGAACATCAAGCAGCATCATATCTTTTGTCCTGCTGTGCAGTCAGAGATAGACATTAAATACTTTATTCCTCCCACACACATTCTATATTCACTGTTCTTAGAGTCAATGGCAATGAAATACCATATATCATCATTGTAGGAGTTCATTGATATTTCATTTTTCATATCAGCTCAATGTGAATGGGGGCGGTAGAGGGCGGGAAACAATTTTTATGTTTTCAGTATAATTACTATATCCAAACTTTAGTTATTTCTTCAAGGAGACTATTCACATTAGTTAACATTTTTGCTACAATAAAATGGACAATATTACATTCTCTGTTTTCTGTTAATTGCATTGACTATATATGCTGATCTATATATTATCTACTGAATATTACAATGACAGCACTGTATCTCAATACAATTAAAAATATAAAATTCTTCGAATGCAAGTTGATTGCAAAGTGAAACACTCAAAAGTTAGGAAATGCCAGAAGTAAAGTTGCCTGTGCAACTTTAATTCACACCCCTTTGTGGCCATGCATTATGATACAGTCTTTAAATTACATGATCATATAATATTTTTTTCACAGAATCTGTGCCTCACTCCGTGTACTGGGACTTATAGTGGAAAGTATTAGGTAACCTTAACAATAAGAATCACTACCATAATATCAGTTAAAAGGAGGGCTTTCTAGTAGTCAGAACATAAGACTGGGAGGCAGGAATTCTGAGTTCTATTCCTGTCTCTCACAATTGCTTGACACGTGACCTTGGGAAAGTCACTTAACTTCTCTGTCCCTCAGTTCCCCCATGTTTAAAATGCAATAGTAGAGCTATGCATTAATGTTTTTTTTTTCAAAAAAGCTCTTGAAAGTCCTCAGATGGACGTCACTGTGGAAGTGCCAAGTTTTATTATTCTTGTAAAATGCAATGGCTGAAAGTCAAAACCTACAAGCTGTTTTGATGAGGTATGAAGTGTGACACTAGCAAAGATTCAATGAGGTCCATTCTGAACACACAAACAGAGCTTGACTCTGCTCCCTTTTCGTATCAATGGGAGATTTACCTTTGACTTAGTGGAACCAGAATTCGTCCCATAAGGATTTTTGAAATTTGTCAAATGTCCACAGAATATCAGCAATGTATGTGGAGCAGTACTACCTATAAAGACCAGAATGCCCAATGGTAACTTCAATGTCCGTGGCCATATAAGCATAATAAAATGAACTCCAGATCATTCCAGAACAGGTTCCTTATACACTAACAACGAGCATGAACAAAAACAGATTTCTAAGTGCACAAAAATGCAGAAAGCCCCTGTCATAACTATAAAGGGAAGGGTAACAGCTCTCCTGTGTACAGTACTAAAATCCCTCCTAGCCAGAGACTCCAAATCCTTTTTACCTGTAAAGGGTTAAGAAGCTCGGGTAACCTGGCTGACACCTGACCCCAAGGACCAATAAGGGGACAAGATACTTTCAAATCTTGGGGGGGGGAAGGCTTTTGTGTGTGTCCTTTGTTTAAGGGGTTGTTCGCTCTTGGGACTGAGAGGGACCAGACATCAATCCAAGTTCTCCCCATCTTTCTAAACAAGTCTCTCTTATTTCAAAATTGTAAGTAAAAGCCAGGCAAGGCGTCTTAGATTTACTTTGTTTTTCTCAACTTGTAAATGTACCTTTTACTAGAGTGCTTATCTTTGTTTGCTATACTTTGAACCTAAGACAGAGGGGGTTCCTCTAAGCTCTTTAAGTTTGATTACCCTGTAAAGTTATTTTCCATACTGATTTTACAGAGATGATTTTTACCTTTTTCTTTAATTAAAAGCCTTCTTTTTAAGAACCTGATTGATTTCTCCTTGTTTTAAGATCCAAAAGGGGTTTGGATCTGTATTCACCAGGAGTTGGTGAAAGGAAGGAGGGGGGAAGGGTCAATTTCTCCTTATTTAAGATCCAAGGAGTTTGGATCTGTATTCACCAGGGAATTGGTGAAGGTCTCTCAAGGCTACCCAGGAAAGGGAATTAGCTTTGGGATGGTGGCAGCGGACCAGAACTAAGCTGGTAGTTAAGCTTAGAAGTCTTCATGCAGGCCCCTACATTTGTACCCTAAAGTTCAAAGTAGGGATACAGCCTTGACATGGTGGCAGCGGTGGGATCGTTTTAAACCCAAAAGCCAGTAAGAGATTTTTTTTTTTCCTTCTAGCTGCTTGGAGAGCAGAGCTGAAGGTAGATGCATATCTTATCTCTCCTTGCCTGAAGGCAGAGGTGTTAAGTTTTTTTAACAAGGGGCTTTGTTAAGAGAAGGGTTCAATCAGTGAGCAAACTTTGATCTGGTAAAGGTAATTTACAAGCTGAATTGTTTTTTTTTCTTTTTACATCCTCGGAAGTAGCTAGTTAGAAAGTCTCTGTTAACTCAGCAGCACTCAGCAGGAGCCTAAGCTAAATACATCCCAGTTTCAGTCAACTGCAGAGGGTGTGACCCAGCACAAGAAAACAGGAAAATGACTACCAAAGAAGCAGCTAACAAAATAGAACTGGCCAGACTAGAAGCAGAAGAAAATGAGAGAAAACATCAGAGACTGCTTGAAATTAAAAAACTCGAGAAAGAAGCTGAAGAGGAGGCCCATAAAAGAGAAGAAAAAGCCAAACAGGAGGCACACAAGAGAGAGATGGAGCTGGAAAAAGCCAAACAGGAGGCCCATGAAAGAGAAGAAAAAGCCAAACAGGAGGCCCATGAAAGAGAAGAGAAAGCCAAAGAGGAGGCCCACAAGAGAGAGATGGAGCTGGAAAAAGCCAAAGAGGAGGCGAGAGAAAAAGAAAGGAAGCATGAACTGGAAGCAGCAAGTGCTAAGTAGGATGCATCAAACCATCCTAACAATTCCTCTCCAAGTACCACTTCCCATCCCAGGAAATTCCCCACCTACAAGGCAGGCGATGATACTGAGGCCTTCTTAGAAAATTTTGAAAGGGCCTGCCTTGGATACAACATCACTCCAACCAAGTACATAGTAGAGCTGAGGCCACAGCTCAGTGGACCCTTAGCAGAGGTGGCGGCTGAAATGCCTAAGGAACACATGAACAGTTATGAACTTTTTAAAAACAAGGCCAGACTCAGAATGGGGCTAACACCCGAGCATGCCCGTCGGCGGTTCAGAGCCCTAAGGTGGAAACCAGATGTGTCATTTACCCGGCATGCCTACCACATTGACAAAAATTGTGATGCCTGGGTATCAGGAGCAAATGTTAAATCTCTGGAAGATCTGCTTTCCCTAGTAAAAATGGAGCAGTTTTTAGAGGGTGTTCCTGAGGAAATAGAAAGGTACATCCTAGATGGGAAGCCCAAAACTGTAACCGAGGCGGGGGAGATTGGAGCCAAATGGGTGGAGGTGACAGAAAAGAAAAAAGCTAGTAGCAGTTGGAGTGAATATCAGAAGGGGCAAGCCGAAACAAAACCTTATCACCGGGGACAACCCAAGGCCCCACCCACATCCCAAGGGAAACCCCAGACGCCTTCTCACCCCACCACACCAGTCTCCATCAACCAACATCGCCCCGGTGATACCTTAGCAGGGCGATGTTTTAAATGTAATGAACTGGGGCATATAAAGGCTCACTGCCCCAAGAACCCCAACCGATTACAGTTCATTACACCCCAATCACACCAAAGAACCCCAGACCCAGATGCCTCTCTCATACCCTCGGAGCGAAGGGAAACCTTGAGAGTGGGCGGAAAGAAGGTTATCGCTTGGAGGGACACTGGGGCACAAGTGTCAACTATTCACCAATCCCTAGTGGACCCCAAACTCATCAACCCGGAGGCTACAGTGACAATTCAACCCTTCGTGTCACAGTCTGTAACCTTGCCTACAGCCAAGTTGCATGTCCAGTACAAGGGCTGGTCAGGAATGTGGACTTTTGCAGTCTATGATAATTATCCCATTCCCATGCTACTGGGGGAAGACTTGGCCAACCATGTGAAGCTAGCCAAGAGGGTGGGAATAGTCACCCGCAGCCAGGCTAAGCAAGCTTCCACCCCCATCCCTGTTCCTGAGCCGTCCACCAGGACCCCGTCTGTGTTACCAGAGACCCAAACAAAGGTGGTGGAACCGGATCCCCTGCCAACGACTGCAACAGCCGTAGTGGATCCAATCCCAGAGACCCAGCCAAAGCCAGTCCCAGAACCGGAACTGGCAACGCAACCAGCACCAGAACCATTGTCAGCACTGAGTCCAGCGCTTGCAAGCCCGTCTACAACTCCAATGCCAGAGGACACCAGCGAGCCTGAACTGGCGGAAGCAGCAGATAACCTTACCCAAGAGGCACAGCCAGAGCCTGAGATACCACATAGTGCACCAGCGAACAGCGGTTCACAGTCAATGGAAACAGCCCCAGCACCTGCATCGCTTCCAGAGGGACCAAGCCCCAGTCCACAGTCCAAGGAGGAACTGATGTCTCCAGCATCAAGGGAACAGTTCCAGGCCGAGCAGGAAGCAGATGACAGCCTTCAGAAAGCTTGGGCGGCGGCGCGGAGCACCCCACCGCCTCTCAGCTCTTCTAACCGATCCCGGTTTGTTGTAGAAAAAGGACTTTTATACAAGGAGACTCTTTCTGGTGGGCACCAGGAAGACTGGCATCCTCAAAGACAGCTGGTAGTTCCCACTAAGTATCGGGTAAAGCTCTTGAGCTTAGCCCATGATCATCCCAGTGGCCATTCTGGGGTGAACAGAACCAAAGACCGGTTGGGGAAGTCCTTCCACTGGGAGGGAATGGGCAAGGACGTTGCTAATTATGTCCGGTCTTGTGAGGTGTGCCAACGAGTGGGAAAGCTCCAAGACCAGGTTAAAGCCCCTCTCCAGCCACTACCCATAATTGAGGTCCCATTTCAGCGAGTAGCTGTGGATATTCTGGGTCCTTTCCCAAAGAAGACACCCAGAGGAAAGCAGTACGTACTGACTTTCATGGATTTTGCTACCCGATGGCCGGAAGCTGTACCCTTAAGCAACACCAAGGCTAAAAGTGTGTGCCAGGCATTAGCAGACATTTTTGCCAGGGTAGGTTGGCCCTCCGACATCCTTACAGATTCGGGAACTAATTTCCTGGCAGGGAACATGAAAAACCTGTGGGAAGCTCATGGGGTGAATCACTTGGTTGCCACCCCTCATCACCATCAAACCAATGGTCTGGTGGAGAGGTTTAATGGAACTTTGGGGGCCATGATACGTAAATTCGTAAATGAACACTCCAATGATTGGGACCTAGTGTTGCAGCAGTTGCTTTTTGCCTACAGGGCTGTACCACATCCCAGTTTAGGGTTTTCACCATTTGAACTTGTGTATGGCCGCGAGGTTAAGGGGCCATTACAGTTGGTGAAGCAGCAATGGGAGGGGTTTACACCTTCTCCAGGAACTAACATTCTAGACTTTGTAAGCAACCTACAAAACACCCTCCGACACTCTTTAGCCCTTGCTAAAGAAAACCTAAAGGATGCTCAGGAAGAGCAAAAGGCCTGGTATGATAAACATTCCAGAGAACGGTCCTTCAAAGTAGGAGACCAAGTCATGGTCTTAAAGGCGCTCCAGGCCCATAAAATGGAAGCGTCGTGGGAAGGACCATTCACGGTCCAGGAGCGACTAGGAGCTGTTAACTATCTCATAGCCTCCCCCACCTCCAACATAAAGCCTAAGGTATACCATGTTAATTCTCTTAAGCCCTTTTATTCTAGAGAATTAAACGTTTGCCAGTTTACAGCCCAGGAAACAGATGACGCGGAGTGGCCTGCAGGTGTCTGCTATGAAGGAAAAAGGAATGGTGGCGTGGAAGAGGTGAACCTCTCCACGACCCTTGGACGTCTGCAGCGACAGCAGATCAAGGAGCTGTGCACAAGCTTTGCACCGATTTTCTCAGCCACTCCAGGACGGACCGAACGGGCCTACCACTCCATTGACACAGGTAATGCTCACCCAATTAGAACCCCACCCTACCGGGAGTCACCTCATGCCCAAACTGCTATACAAAGGGAGATCCAGGACATGCTACAGATGGGTATAATCCGCCCCTCTACCAGTGCATGGGCATCTCCAGTGGTTCTAGTTCCCAAACCAGATGGGGAAATACGCTTTTGCGTGGACTACCGTAAGCTAAATGCTGTAACTCGTCCTGACAACTATCCAATGCCACGCACAGATGAGCTATTGGAGAAATTGGGACATGCCCAATTCATCTCTACTTTAGACTTAACCAAGGGGTACTGGCAAGTACCACTAGATGAACCCGCTAAGGAAAGGTCCGCCTTCGTCACCCAGGCAGGGGTGTATGAATTCAATGTACTCCCTTTCGGGTTGCGAAATGCACCCGCCACCTTCCAAAG